>NC_036622.1:1801235-2101235 GCF_900079805.1 Fusarium fujikuroi IMI 58289 | reverse complement strand
ACACTCACATTCTTTTGATTTCTTTCTTTCTTTGCTTTTAAACGTCTCATGGCCATGCTCTAGCTTTTGAAGTTCTTTCCTTTCAGAAGCGTCTGGACGTCAAATCTCTCACCACGGCACATAAGTTCATTTCAAAACCCTTACATTTCCATCTCGGCTTCTCGCAGGGAAAATCAATCTGCAATGGCTGGCAGAGTGACGGGGTTAAGCAGACACCAAAGACCACCGCCGCTTCTTTCCCAGATTCGTGGCTATGAAAAGCGAAAGCTTGAACAGCAACCTGACGATGTCAACGCTCTGCCCATGTCTTCCGAAGACGAGGCTGAAGACGATATACCCTCCCCCGCCGACTTAAGGCTGAGACCAAGTGGCTCTCAGGCCCAGACGCCAATCGAGCAGTCTGATGATTCCGAACCAGAAACTTCAGCTCGTGGAGATATCAAGCGCACAGCCTTCCGCAACCCGAGTAGCAGTAAAAGTCGTAGGAATTCCACCCGAAAGGTGAACCAGAAGGAAGAAGAGACATCGAAAACAGGAAGCCATGCGGAAACATCTTCCTCGAGCGTGAAACGAAGGAAACTTGGCAGCAGCAAATCCGGGAATGGTTCTCATTTCGAAGACACTTATGGATTCCCCAATGCAGGCAGCAGCAAAGCAAAATATGGGAGCTCACAGCCTCGAGGATCGCAAGCTTCTCGTGGCTCGCAAAGTTCTCAAGTAAAGAAAGGTTCGTCAAACTGACGACCGTGTCACTTTCTTATTAATCCGTATGTAGGCAAGGCAAAAGTGACAAAGGGCGAGCTTATAAATGAGAAGACCGAAGAAGACGACTTCTTACATAGCTCCCAGACGGAAGAAAAGCCGACCTTCAAACCTGTGTCACAAGAATCCTTTAGTAGTCCCACAACGTCGAAGGTTTCTTTAAGGCTTGCACCCCAGGATGACTTGGGGACTCCCAAAAAGAAAGGGAGCATAGAAAGAAAACCCACAAGCCGCGGTCTATCTACTACTCCAACAAAAAGCCAGGTAGCTCACACCGCCACCAAACTTTCGCAAGACGGCCCGAGCAGGTCGCGTTCGTCGTCTCAGAATCGAATGGGTGTCTGGAAACCGGTGCCACTTCCAAAGAAATCAGGGGGCCGACTCAAGACGCCCGAGTACAAACCACCCACGTTCGTTGCGCCAGCCGAGATTGATGGCATGCAGACGAGCAATAGCGATATAGGTAGCATATCATCGCCAGTCTTATCAGATCTGGATGAACTCAGCGACACAGAAACGATCAATGAGGAGCCCCTCGCAGACAAAAACAGTTTGGACGATAGAGTGACGAAATGCCCGTGGTGTGGGGACCTTGTGTCAGAACAGACCCTCAAGGATTATTCCAAGGGGAAGAGACTGAACGTGCAGATGCAAACAAGGTTCTGTGCTAAACACAAGAAAGAAACTGCCATGGACACATGGCGTGAAAGAGGCTATCCTCATGTTGACTGGAGCCATCTTGAAGGGCGACTGGATGACCATCGAGCATACTTGACCAAGATCGTCAATGGTAAACAGTCATTTTTCCGTGATATTCTAGCAGAGAAAATCGAAACAGGCCAGGCCAGGTCACTCAAGAAGGAGGGTAACCTCAACCCAGGCTACTATGGCCCAAGAGGCTGCAAGCTTATGTGCGATTACCTCGTGGAGGAATTTGGTGAATCGTTGAAAGAGAATGCGACAAAAGATCGTGTCATCGCTGGTCGTGGTTCTGCAGCCTTTATCCAGTCGGTGTTGGTAGCTGAACTTGCTGTACAATTGATCATGGAGGATATGGATGTGTCTGCCTCGGAGGCCAGGGAGATTATGGAGGAGAGCAAGGCTCTTGGTGAGCTGATCCATGAAGAAACATGACATCTGAATGTGAAAATACAGACGGCAAATAGATATTTATATACATATATAATACGTCAAGAAAATAAAAAATGCACATGCCCCTTGCCCGATGTTTGCTTGCTTACATACTTTTTTCTTGGCATACTGAATGGCATGAAAACAGAATTTTTGGATTTCGTTATATCGGAGGCCAATGTGGCCGTCTAGGTCTAATCGCAGCTCTCTGAACTGGTCAGAATATGATACATGTAGATTCTAGTCAATGCTGACATTTCGCCAGGTCTTCATCGCCGATCCCTCTATCCAAGCCGTTCTATTGTTCCTTCTTTGTCTTGAGGGAAATATCAGTTGTTGTCTGCATGAAGAACTGTCGCTCAATAGCTTTGAGTATCTCGTCGAGAAGTCTGCATCAAGTTAGTTGGCTGTAAGCAAATAGCAGCAAGTTGAACTTACACGACAGGGGCACTGATGGCAACAACTGCCTTCCATTCCAAAGCGTTTAGGGGCACAATGGAGAACAGGCCTTGAAGGAAGGGAATATAGACGAGGGCAAAATGCAAAGCCATGGACAGAGCGATTGCATAAACGAGCATCATGTTCTTCCAAAGGGGCAGAGTGAGGAGAGATTCGCTAGATGACAGCGCGTTAACGGCGTTGAACATTTCAATCACAACCAGGATAGACAAGGAGACCGTTGAAGCTGCCTTGGCCATATCGTTGGAGAACATGGAGCAGCCGATTTCGGGGAAGTCAGCTGAGCAGTGGTGGAAGCGAGTGAGTTGGCGGAAAGTGATCTGAGGGCCCTCCGGGTTATACATGAACCACCAAGCATAGCCAGCAACCGTAGCGAGACCAACATAGGTACCAATGACGAGATACCGGAAGAAGAGCCATCCACCAATCAGAGCTTCATCTCTCTTGCGAGGACGACGCTTCATGATGTCGTGATCGGGGGGGTTAAAAGACAGAGCGGTGGCAGGCAGACCATCGGTGACGAGGTTGACCCAAAGAAGTTGAACTGGAACGAGAGCCTCGGGCATACCAAGAGCAGCCGTCAGGAAAATCGACACGACCTCACCAATGTTGGACGAGATCAGATACCGGATGAATTGCTGAGTGTTGTTGTAAATGGAACGACCCTCCTCGATGGCTACCTCAATAGTGGCAAAGTTGCTGTCAGCAAGAACCATGTCGGCAGCTAGCTTGGAGACATCAGTTCCTGAGCCCATCGCAACACCGATATCGGCCTTCTTCAGAGCAGGGGCATCGTTGACACCATCACCAGTCATAGCAACAACCTCACCAAGAGATTGAAGTAGGTCGACCAGTCGAGATTTGTGGCTGGGTTCAACGCGGGAGAACAGAGAGGCACGCTTAGCTGCTTCAAGTTGCTCGCTAGGGGACAACTGATCAAACTCGCGGCCGGTGTAGCTCTTTCCAGTAAGATCCTCATGCTGACCAAAAACGCCAATCTGGCGGCAAATGCTTTCAGCGGTGTTACGATTGTCTCCAGTGATGACGATGACACGGATACCAGCATCCTTGCACTTCTGTACAGCCCCGGGAACCTCCTCTCTGGGAGGATCAAGCATGCAGACGAGGCCAAGGAAAGTCATGTTCTGTTCAAGCTGGGCATATTGTTCGGTAGAAGAAGCAGTGTGCAGAAGAGGGTTCTCAGCCACCTTGTCGATGCTGGCGAGAGCGATGACTCGAAGACCGTTGTTGCCATATCGTACAATCTCGTTCATGAGGCGGTCTGCAATCTTCTTGGTGAGTGCAACCTTCTTGCCATTGGAGCCAACGAGAGTTTGTGTGCAGCGATCGATAACGGATTCGGGAGCGCCCTTGACCAAGAGTTTCTTATCATTACCCTTACCGACCAAGACAGACATGCTCTTGCGATCCCGAGAGAACTCGTACGTAGCTAGGCGAGGTAGTTCCTTCTGGTAGGCTGCACTGGCATAATGAACACAATCTTCAGGGCGGGTATCGGTAGGGGCACAAGGTCCAATCTTCTCAACCAAGACTCGAAGAGCACCCTCAGTTGGTTCACCAATGCTGGAGAAAGTGGCAGATCGAGAATCATAGGCAAGCTGGGCGTCATTGCAAATGGCAGCTACCTGTGTCATTTGGTGGATGGTAGCAGAAGAGTTGGGGAGGTCCTGAACGACAACACCGTTTGATTTGATGGCTCCGCGAGGTGCGAAGGTAGTGCCCTCAACATCGAGCTCGTCTAGACCACTGCCATCTTCGTTGAGATGCAGAACCTTGCTAACGCTCATCTGGTTGGTGGTCAGAGTACCAGTCTTGTCAGAGCAGATGACGCTGCAGCTCCCAAGGGTCTCAACAGAAGGGAGGCTTCGGACGACAGCGTTCTTAGCAGCCATCTTTCTCGTTCCAAGAGCCAAGCAGGTAGTGATGACAACAGCCAGACCCTCCGGGATCGCAGCAACACCAAGGGAGACGGCAATCTTAAGGTAGTAAATGGCGCCCTTGGTCCAGTTGCCGTGACTAGGATCATTGAAGTTGGGAATATTGATGAGCCAAACCAGGATGCAAATGACAGTAATAACCTTGGCTAGACTGTCGCCGAAGTCGTTAAGCTTCTGCTTCAGGGGCGTGGGTTCCGAGATCTGGGCAGTAATGCTTTCGTGGATATCTCCGATAGCGGTGTTAGGGCCTGTGAGAACAACAATTGCTCGAGCGCGACCAGTTACAACAGTTGTTCCAGAGAACAACATGTTGGTCTGGTCCTGTAGAACAGCTTTCTCGTCTTCGATAACGGTAGAGGCGCGTTTGCCGACGCTCTCGCTCTCTCCAGTGAGAACTGCCTGGTCGACAGAGAAACTGTTGCTTTCGATAGAGATAACTCGACAATCGGCAGGAATACGATCGCCAATAGAGACTGTGACGATGTCGCCGGGGACTAGCTCTTCGGCCTTGACTCGTGAAACATGACCACCATTTCGCACCACATTTGCTTCGTTGGCTGAGTATTCCTGTAAGGCGGCGATGGCCTTCTCGGCGCTGCTCTCCTGGGAGACTCCGACGACACCGTTGAGAATGAGAATGGTGAGAATCTATGGGAGGCGTGTCAATGGTTTGCTCAACAAGAGAAACAGACAGGATCGAAGAGCGAGTTTGCACTTACAACAACTGGGTCGACGAAAGCACTCCAGCCTTCTTCATCGTCGAAAAGTGCCAGAACGAATGAGACTGCGGCGGAACCAAGAAGGATAAGAACTAGCTGGTCCTTGAATTGCTCTAGGATAAGCTCCCACAGAGGAGTAGGAGGCTCCTCAGGAATAGCTACCAGAAGTTAGACAGTTGAAAAACATGGTGGGGTTACGGAGCGTATCTGACGTACAGTTGCGCCCATGTTTGTTGCGTAGCTCGGTGACCTGAGAGTCGCTCAAGCCTGTAGCCTCGTTGACGTTGAAGTTGGCGAGGACATCGCCGACTGGTTTCGCGAACGCGCTCTCCATGGTGAAGGCGATGCGCAACGCGAGCGCTCGGAACGACGCTGAATCAAGTGTGTATACCGAGAAGTTGACAGCGAGACGACTTGCGAAAGAGAGAGAGAAAGTGTCTCGTTAACCTTGAAACAAGGAAAGGAGGGTAATGTAGATGTCAGAAAGAAATTGACAACACGTATACTAGAACCTGGATGAAAAGGAAAGTGTAGGAGAGAAAGATAAAAGACACGGAGGCAATAAACTATAGTAATCGCCGGTTTCCAATCCTGTCATGGAACAGTTTACTCCGTACAGTTAGGTAGATTTGTCAAGACTAGAGAGGCAAGGCGATGAAAGGGCCCACGCACGTGGCAACCTCCAACCTTGCAGTATAGATTTTATTCTGACTAATGGTGGAGTCTGCTGTGAAACCTGCTTCATCGGACTAAGTGATACTAAAACTAGACAGAATCTGAGTCGCGAGACTGTCAACTTTTCTGCTTCCACCTTTCGTTAGAAATTCTCAAGTCAAGGCGCTTCTTCATGGTCGAAAAGCTCAACGTGTTCGTTTCCGTCTCGGGCAGTCGGCATGTCTCTCCAGTCTTCTAGCGTGACAGTAGCGCATCCCCACAATCTGGGAGGGCCACTGTAAACCCTCCTGAAAACCAGGCACCAGTCCCCTGAAAACCGATTCAAAGACTGTTCTCCCGCCGAGAAACCCCAGCTCGATTTTACCTTAGTTGGGTCTAGCTCTGTGAGCACCGCCACGATGCCGAGCCAGTTAGCTTACACCTTACATCACGACAAGATGCAAGTTGAGTCTTTACTTGCCGAGCATATATGCCAAGTTGTCGATTGCCGAATAAGCCGCTCTCACCAATTGAAGTTGAAGGTAAGTATGGGTAAGTCAGAGGGTCGGTGGAGACCACTACATATCTATCCACGAAGATATGTGATACTCGTAAGCTTCTCAGATCAAAGCCATTCCATCCCGGCTCGGTATCGCCGACTGACTCGGAATAGGGCTTGGCTGAGAAAAGTTGGTGATCATGACAGCCTCTACTGTGCGTGGTGCAACAAGACATCATGCCCGAGTCTGTCTAGGTCTGTGTAGTAGATAACTTCTGGCAAGGATACTCTCGAGATTACTTTTTTTTTTTCAAATGAAGCATAAACTACTGTATGGGGATTGCTTAGATACCTAGTGACCAGTTTACTACTCTCCAGATATAGATGTTTGATGTAAAACACCACTGTCACCTAATGTGCTTGATCTTGAATATGATATTTTATTTCCGCCAAGTATCGGCCTTAAACATGATGTCAGACACGGTTTCTCCACATCAGACAACCAGGCTATTAAAATTCATTGAAAGTCCTTTAGGGAGCAAGAAGACACCAAACTTTGATATAGGGTGTCAAAATGAACTGAGCAAAGAGTCCCCTAAGCTTAGGCTAGATTCATCTAAGCATTTTATTCGCTTATTAGGGTCAAGGTCTTGAGTTTTCTTTCCTCCCCTAGAAAGGAAATCATTCACTTCGGCTGTTACGTGGATACCGCAGTGCGTTATTGGGTTGTGATCCATGACCAACAACTGGCAAGTTCCTAAATCATAAACACAATACAACACATATCACCAGCTGTCTAGCATCATCAATAATAAACACTTAAAAGTAATCCTAAAACTACCATGTCTCTTTTGCTGACCTCTTGGTAAGAAGTTGAGCTCTTCAGACTTCTCAATACTACTATCATGCGCTGTCCACCTGTCAAGCCACGAACAAAGATTCTTTCAGCCTCCCCAACCTCTTGTATATGAACAAGCCGTGGATCTCTGAGAATGTCGCCGCCACATCAAAAGAACCATGAGATTATTAGACTGATGCCTCGGCCTTGACCGTCAATGTTACGAGTGTGCAGACAGCCGTGAACTCATAATATCTCGTGGCTGCAAGTAACGAGGTCGGCTTCAAATAACGTGGGAGCCTTTTGGCCTATCATTTATTCAAAGCATATTCTGATCTTGAGGCTTGCGTCGATTGACCTTTTGGTCTCGTTGCATCACAACTCCTGGACTCGGGCATCAATATTCCCGTCATCGGTGCTTCCAGCTTGGGCCCTTCACCAATGGCCCTGCAGACGCCTCTTTGTATCACCACTTCTCAGCCGTGATACTCTGGCTCATCCTAATCGGCAATACGATTCCACAGCCTAGGATCATGGGTATTGAATCTCAGTTGAGCCAATGTGGCCAGACAAGACTGCCTGACTGGATGGGCAGGATCTTCTTTTTCTCGGTTTGGGGCACAATTCCGGGTGACTTCTACCTGCAGGATTGCTCATCACTCTTGCATGACTTCTCCTGATACGCCATCAAGGAAGGAATGTCCCGAGATACTGTATCTCTCGGTCCGCACCTTCCTGCCTGTACCGTGGATAGTAGGTACCTAAGTAATGTAGGTACTCAGGTAAGGTAGGCACTCCCATAGATTGTGACCTCCTGCAAGTTTCCCAGCCTTTCCCTCTGTGAGTTCTGGTGCTGTGAGCTCTGCTTTGATGTTCGGTCTATCCCATTCATGACATCTTCCTCCTCCTCATTCATCATCACAGCCATGTTTGGACAACTCGTCTAAAGCCGCTTTTTTGGTGTAGTTGGATTTTCTTGGAACCAGCACTTTGTTAATTTCTTGAACTTTACCTCGTCGTTCTCTTTTCACCATGGCTCTTGTGAACCCTTCAGCCTTGCCCGATGTTTCTCGTAGCATCCCTAGTTCAAGGCATTTCAGTTGGACAGCCGGCTTTCCGTTTAGATCACGATTTGATTCCCACGACAGCCTCCGCAGATTATATGACATTCATTTGCCCTCGAGATTGGAAGAACTTCGCCTTGATGATATCAATACCTTTACAACCTTGAATTGTACCACCCAGCACGCGAGATCCGAAAGAGCAACTACCACACGCGCGAGACCTTCTTGTCCGCAGATACAAGTCGAAACTATTCAAGAGGTCCCATCCAGCGAATCTTTTGCTGAGAATGCCAAGCTTCGGAGGCCCTTCTCTAGGTGGATGAAATCATTGCATCGCCGAGTGAGTCAAAGAGACTACGGAAATGTTTGGTCCCCAGATACTGGATGGGAAAATCTCGAGTGCAGTGGAACTTATCAGCGATCAGTTCGCCGCAGACTCAGTCGCCGGCTCTCGTCTTCTGGGTCTTCGCTGGGTTTCATCGAAGCAGTCCAAAGTGCTAGTATAAGCATTGCTAGTGCCAGTGCCATCTCGCGCTCGCACCGGCATCATCGCCTTTCAAATTGCCGGTCGCGGACTGAGCGAAGCAGTCGAGCTTCTCTGTCTGCCCCAAGGTTTTCCGAAGACAGTATTCCGTTCGAAAAGGTCAGCATTGATGTTGCTGCCGTCCAGCGTTCTCTTCGGCGCCGGCGGATTATCGAGGAGCTCATCAGTACAGAGGAGAGCTATATTGGTGACATTCGTTTCCTTATTCATGTGAGCTCAGACCAGCACTACTCTTAGGCCAACTGACAGCAAATAGACCTACATCAACCTGCTCGCTGCTCTCCCAACTTTACCTGAGCGGCTACGCTCGTCTATCAACCATAATCTTGATCAAATCCTCCAACTCCATGAAGAAATACTCGGCGAACTACATAGGGTAGTTCCGGACTCTGAGTACAGCCAAGCTGATCATCTTATCGTATCCTCCTCGAAATCAAACAATCCCAAAACTGGACACCGCCGATGGTCAAGTTTAGATATGGTCTCAGGCGATCAAGGCAGCCTCCAGTTGCTAGAAAAGGAGCCTGGTGTATTGTCTGAGCCTCAGGTAGCAGCAGATGCGGCCAAGATTTTCAGTAAGAGGGTAAGTTGCCGTCTTGCAGTTCAATGCCTGAGAGTTGCTGACATTCCGCATTCAGATGCATTGGTTCTTCATGTATCAGGAATATGGTGCAAAGTATGAGATGATGATCAAAGACGCCACTTCAGCTCTAGAAAATCTCCCCGAATGGGAGTTACATCAGAAAGGGCTCGAGGCCTTCGCGTTCACCATGGAGCCATCACCATCGTCCGATAGCAGAAAGGCTCTGACCATAGGTGATCTTCTTGTTAAGGTATGCTCCTCTGATCATATCTGCTTCACTGTCTGACATGTCAGCGTCAGCCTATTCAAAGAATTTGCAAATACCCCCTTTTGTTTGCAGAGCTACTAAGGTGCACCCCAGTCATCGACTGTCCAAACTCTCACATGGAAGTTGAAACTACACTAATGAGGCTCCGAGAGGCCACAGCTGAGATAAATCGCTCAACTGAGGATAATTTGATGAAAGGCATACTTGAAAAGACCTGGCTATTGCAGGATCGTATCGTGTTTCCAAACAGGGTATTCTTTCACATGTATTTCCTTATTGAATCTTTGCTAACTATATACGAGAGACTCGATGCGCATTCGAAAAATCAGGTTCGTTCGTTTGGTCACATTCAGTTGTGTGGAGTCTTGCATGTATGCTGGCAGTCGCCGGCCGGCGTTGACGGTCAGTACATGATCTGCTTACTCTATAAAGACGTCCTCTGTCTGGCCTCTGGGGGAAAGTTTGATCCTATCTACACGATCATGGCCTGTATCGATGTACATTGTTCAGCTGTTGAAGATGCTGACAATGGGCGCGGTAAGGTATGCCATATAGAACCGAGACTTGAGCTAACATATCTTGTAGGCTTGCAATGCCACCTAGCTCCCTTCTCTTGGAAGCTTGTTTTCGAGAGCGATCATCAACTTTACGAGGTGGTAATGACGGCTTGTACGTCAAGGGAGGAGAACGAATGGCGAACCCGGTTGCAGCAACCACTGTGTCTAGAGCCAGTTGGTAGATCTCCTGGTCTGCAAATATTTCTCTCTCTTGACATCCAGAGTCTAGGCACTGTGTTTGGACGGCCTGGTATGCTTGCACTTCCCAAATAATGAAAAGGCCAGGTCATACTGAACATCGGTAGGAAGTATCGCGAGGAGTCTGTCGACGCATCAGGCATCTGTGGGAAGCCCCGAGTCATCCCTGTGTCATGTCATTCTCAAGAATACAAGTACCATGAAATCTAGTAGTGGTATTAGCTCTGTAGCTGGCCTTCATCGTTCACAGTCTTTGTTGTCAACAAAAGTCAGAACGCCAGTCCTGGTTTCATCTCGTAGTGAAAGAGCGCGGCTGGAGGTGCTTCTCTCAGACGTCTGGAGTCAAGATGTTCTTCCCCTTCCTAGCATGACGAACATTGCACGGAATGAGCAGATGATCAGGCGGTCAGCATCAACCGTGATGAGAAAGTTGAGTGTATCCAGCATAACGAAGAGGTCAGGAAGCTTGTCACGCAGAACGATCGAGGACCCATCGAGTGAAGACCAGGTCCGCCAGACGAGTTTTTCAAGTGATAGTGGTTTTGACATCTTTGACAAGGCTGGTCGTGAGGAGAGCTCACACTCGTACACAAGTAAAGGCTCAGCGCTCCCAGAGACTCGAGAGCTAAGTGAGGAGGATGATCATGTATCGGACATGTCTCCGAGGCTGGAGCTCACTCAGATATCTGAACTCGAACCTCTCAATTTGATTGAGATTATGTCAGACAAGCAGCTGCAAAGCGAGGCAGAAAACACACCCGCTCTACAAGACTGTATGACAAACAGGCTACAGATCAATTCTCCACAAAATGGTTACAGAACAGCAACGCACTCTGTTGCGAAGGAGAACCTGTCTCGCTTGGCTAATGCCACCGCCGTGCAGAGCACAGATGTTCTATGGGGGAAAGAGACAGGCTCGAAAAACGAAAAGAAGTGCACTGGCATTCGCAGATTCTTTCGGTGAGAAACTGTTCTGAGAGCACTAGTTGGCTATGACGCTTGATACATCTCTAGTAAAGCTGTGCTGTATTATCAGTTCAAAGATGATGGGAAACTACATGGTACGTAGGCATGTAGGCGTTGGATTTTATTATTAGCATCACTAACACAACCTGATAAGGTAGTTTCAGGTACTGATGACCTACTAGTCGATCGTTACATTACTTTGATAAGCTTATGTAGTCTAACTCAGTGGTTTCTGAATAGTGCTTTAAGGCTAGGGGATTCTTGCCTAGTATTAGTTGTTTGGTTTCAAACCATCAGTTTTCTCGAGTTTCATGGGATGTCACAACCATGCGTCAATGAACAATGCATATATCATGAAGTTGGATCCTCGGCATCACCTCATGCACCAAGAAAATGTCCCCCTAAAGAGAAGCAGGCCAAGACAGCATTCACAGGATCAAAAGCATTTTATGGTTTGCCAAGGCAATGACAAAGAAGATGATTTGTTACTGACGTGGAAGACGGGAGAACAACATGGGATCCGCTGCAACTTGGCCAATCCCTTACAAGGAAATCGTTGCAGGCTGGCGTGAGGAGCACGCGATCGATCAACATGGCCAGCCCATAAGGCACACAAGCTTGGAGTATATACTATTCAGGGTACCTTATTCTTTTGCTTCCTCGTGCTCAAAATACGGTGACGTACGCGGTGGGTTCAAGCATGCAGGAACGTGTACAGTAGAAGCAAGACGAGCAACTTCGAGCCTGGCAAGCAAACGGGGGTATGCCGCTTCATTGGCTGTGTTGATGCTTACAGCAAGCTATAGTGGAGCCTGTTCCGCCTGAAGGCCTTATGAGCCCCGCGATGCAGTACGTACCGATCCACTTGCCCGCCTTTGGAAGAGCACAGCTATGACGTATGACGTAGGTAGCTTGCAGCCAGCAAGCTAGGTAGGTACATTCGTCACTGCTCCTCACATTGAGCTTCCTTTTAAGCCTCTGGATGCACCACACTTCCTCGACTCCTTTTCTTTTCTTCTCCTTACCTTCATCTTCATCCTTCGATCAACAGCTAGGCTATCAACAAATTCACCCAGCGAGTTCTCACTCTAATCGTTTGACGACTCTTCATCGCCAATACAACCACTACCACTTCCCTTACTCAATAAACAATCACAATGGCTCGCGGAGAGACTCAGCAGACCAAGGTCCACTACAAGGGCAGCGACGACTTCATCATCTTTATCGATGATGTTGAGACCTACCAGAAGTGGAAGAGCGACAAGAGCATTCCTCTTGCTCACTTCATTTCTTCCTTCAAAATCTTTCTGACACACAAGTAAGTCAAGCCACCCCGCTTTGTATCTCCCCCTTTACCTTCAATCTCGTGGCTAGCATGGAAATGGAAGCCCTGCGTCATGTACTCTGCTGTAGTCTGTGCAGAATTGGCCTGCCAGATATCTGGCACTTGACCATGGCTTCAGCCTCCCTCTGCCAGCCATCACCAAAACAATTACAGTTTTGTAACACATAAGCTAACATTTTAATAGCCAAGGAGTTCAGGGAAGTCTCGATGCTGCTTCAAAGGCTGCTCTTGAGAACGAGTTTGGTACCTCTGTCGACGATGATGTCATCAAGCAGATCCTCGAGAAGGGCGATACTCAGACCGTAGACGTAAGGACCTTGTTGTGAGACATTCCTACCTAGCCGCGCGACTAACATGGCCGTACAGTTCCCCGAGCGTCAAGGTCCCAAGAACGACAGCAAGGGTCCTATGATCTCCCACTAGAAGAAACAACATTCTACACGACGTACCAGACAGCAGGCGTTTGGGGGATCCGCCATATTCTTTTGGGCATGCAATTGCTAGGAAGGGGCTTATGTTGAATTGGAGTGAGCGGTACTATCGGTGAACGACTAAGACTCGTCTGAAATGGTTGATGAAGTTGTCACCTGGCAGTTAGTTGGCTTGAACCACGATCGTGTTGACAGCTGAATGAATCAGCCAGCGTCTGATGCTCTGAGAGATGGGCATTTTATGATAGTGCTTCATGAAATACAACCAGCCTAGGGAATTGCAATGCGTTTATGTCGCGATATAATCTAGACACACGTTGCCCGAAGTTTGGTGATCTTGAAATTAATGTAGACTTGTAGCACTTTGTGATACTTAAGAAAATAGCGGAAATGATTAGTCTCGCACTCTTTACTTCATTTTACTCGCTGGGTAATAAGACTTCTAAGAATTGATAGGTCTAAAGATCTACTAAATTACACTAAATTTATATAAGTCTGTTCACCACGTCGGATGAAGTTCATCAGCTTTCTTGCCTGTCCTTGACTACATCGGTGCTTGGATCGTCAGGTCAATTTATTAATATCGCGAACAATTAAGTTGTTTGCCCTACTGATCACCGAAGAAAATCATTCCATTAGTTGTGATTTAAAACGTATCAGGCTACCTTGTTTTATCATCTCCCACTTGCACTACTTGCTTTAAATTTAACTGACCTCTATTTGATTCTCTCTGGCATTAACACAGCAATGAAAATATTACCTTTATGTGTGCATGTGTATATATTCATTCATTTGTTCATTCTATGAGCTTGGACCACGCTCCATGTCTATGTGCTGTGGCTTTCACATGGGAACCTAAGGTATATGTAGCTGATTTATGATCCAAAAGAACGCTATTAGAAAAGGAGTGTTTCGAAGCATCAGCCAATACCACCACTTGGCAAAATCCACAAACAGATCCGGTTTCGACATATTTAGAGGACTCTTAGTTGTTTCTACTATGTTTTGAATCACGAAGCTGAACTGCCCTTCCGGCTTGGCTCAACAAACTTGCATGTAGGTATCCAAGGAAGCAAGAACAGAAACATACATGGAACAGTTGAAGACAATTTGGTAGTATTATATCTATATTGCGGGTGCTTTGGCTCCAGGGATTGTGGCAGACTCTCACCGGAAGTCCTCAGGCCCGTGAAGGCTGCACAACTCGGCCAGTTCCTTGTCTCCTGATTGCACGACGTTCCTCTGGAGACGGCTGTAAACAGTATAACCCTCTCCGATGGTATCCTCGTCTACCAAGACCTCCACGCTGATCATGCAAATGGAAAATCCAAAAACAAACGCAAACGCAATGCTAGAAATGAAACCTCCTCGGTGCAGGATGAGTCGTACACACGCAGTACTGATGGTCTGATGCTCGTATATCACGAAAATTCGCCAAACGCCGCAAAGGGGTATATGTGTAACAGTGTCTCTTTGTAAAATTCGAGGTTTAGAGATGGCGTTCAATTAAGAAGTCAAGCTATAGCCCGTTCTGTATTTTTTGGTATTATACATCCATCATAGCAAGCTGCGACTATGCACGCGTAACGCCGCCGCTGCGCCCACGATTAGGAAGAGTCCAGGGTTTTGCGCAGATCATCTAGAAATTCAGTGTTAGTCACAGATAAATTTCTCAAGGCTTGCAGTTGCCACTAACCTCGCCTTCGCTATAACCCCAGAAGTATACGACCATGCCGATGAGGTAGTAGATAGCGGCGTTTGTGCCTTGGTAGATAAGAGCAGCACTGAGTGCCGTGAGAGGAAGGATGGCAAGTCGGAATTCTAGCGAGCGGTGGAGAGCTGAGCCGGCGACGAAGTTAAGGGGCCATTCGAGAGCTAGCATGGCAATCCCCAAGAGGAGGTTTATTATCTGTAAAGCTGGCACGGGTCTTACTGCACCATCTAGGGTGCGCGTAAGGAAGTCCCAGAAGATCTTAGGCCAAAAGAAACACTCTATGGCAGCCACAATCTGATCTGTAAGGTAGCGTAAGTAAAGAAACGACCGGTTCTTCGAGCCATGGTCAACTTACAAGCTGCGGCGCTCAAGATGATGAGACGGGCCCAGTGATTCTTGATGAGCTTTCCCATGATGAATGAATGTTGATTGTCAAGCCCAGATTAAGTTGCCCTTCACTCGTTCCCAAAACGTTTCCTTTTCCTTGCGGATAATAACCAGTCTCGTTTTCCCTCGTCGAAGTTGTCGTCTATTCGTATAGTACCCAAACACTGCTGCCAATAGTCCTTTTTCGGTGTGATATTACAGACCGGCCAGCGGCGATATGGTATAAAAGAGCGGACGAGAAGACAAAAACGAAAGTATTAAAACGAACAGTAACTCTGTCAGGCCAGCAGACAGAAAGAAGCGAATGGTGAGAGAAGAAGAAGAACAGCGGGCGAGTGGCGGATGATATCAAGGAAGAGATGAGACCCTTGAAGGATAAGCCAATGTGTTAAGGTCGTCGATCCCGACGGTTGAGGCTGAGCCGAGAGCGAGGTGGATAAGGATAGAGCGGATGCTCGAGGTTTGAGACGTTGGCGTTGGGCGAACGGTTTAAGGACGATTATGAAGCCGATGATGTCGCGGAAGTTGGTTGGCAGATCCACGCACTCGACTGTATGGTCTATAATCGTGGCAAGCACACGCGCGACATTGTATAGGATTGTCGTTATGGTTATCTTGGGGAGAGACGGTGGCGGTATCGCAAGGCTGATTCTGTCTCATCCAAGAGCGGCTTCTTCCTTTCCCGAAGTTATTGTAGTCGCAAGATTGTATGACCAGGCGAGGTGATACTCAGGAGTCTTCTGAGACGTTACAAGAGACACAGATTTCAAGGACCAGGGATTGGGGGGGGGGAGGCTGCAAGTTGCAGTGGAGGGCAGCCTGAGACTTTTAAGAAAAGGCCAAGAAAAAAACCACGACAGCCAAAATGCGCCTCTTTCTTGGTATGAAAATCTAGGCCAATGCAATGCATTCATGTACAAATGAACCAGGGTCTATATGGACCGTCGGGCCACGAGCCACGCCATTTCTCGGGGCCATCTTTCACTTTCACGTATTCGCCTCACGATATAGAAGCGCCTGAAGACCGGCGGTGCGATGGAAAGTGGAAAGGCGGGGAGAAGAGAGCTAGGATGTGAAAGTTATGCGATGCAGCGGCTCGTCACACAGACCGACGTCCATCATCTTGGAGCTAGAGCGGGTGCAAGCAGCTCTGAGGTGCCATGATTGGCAGTTACCACGGCTGGTGTGGTCAAACATCGATAAACTCATGTGTCGCAGTGGTGTGAAGGCTGGTAATTGGTGATGACCTCGGCGGTTAGATGCAGAGCACAAGCCAATGAGCGTGCTTAGCGGCCATGTGGGAGAAGATGGGAAGCGGGTAGAGAGAGATGTGACAGGGATTGAGTGATGTCGCATCAAGCTAAAAGGAAGCCCGGGACAACCAGTTAAACAACTCAACTTTGAGAAGAGCCAAGAGCATTCAATCACTTCGTCGTTCCCTTAGATGAGCTTCATCTCAGCAAGAGACTCTTCGACCTATCTCTCGGTCGACAGCCATCAGTAGCCAATTTCTTGTTTTAACTCGAGTCTCTCTCATGAGACATAGGAGGATACCACATGAGGCAGATGCTGGGACAGCCGACGTTGCGGTGTTTTGACTTGCTGTCGGACCCCTGACCCCTGGCCCCTCTCCCGCCCACCACTTCTCTTTAATCCCTGTTCACTTAAACGCTGCATGTGGTGTTCTTTTTTTATACCACGATGCTTTGTGCCACTCGTCAAGCTCATTGTGGCAACTTGCCCTGTCGAGCAGTTGTTGGGTGAAGAGGATCTGGGGAAGATCTGGTGTTGGTTATCATCAAAAGCATGTTGGTTGTCATTAAACAACTGATGAGACATTGCGCCCCCATATTAAAGCGCTTCTCGAAACAGGATTGCTTCATTTGTTCAGAGATCCCGAATCTTTGGATCAAGCGGTTGCGATCCGCTTCCTTAACCTATCTCTCGGGACCGATCAGAGTGCGTCCAACAGCTCTTGTTACCATCCATCATCTGATGTGGATAGCGCCACTTCTGCCCTTGGTTTCTTGACCATCATCTCGAGCTAGTGCCGGTTATCACTCTTCTCATACCACCTCACAGAGCTGCGGCTTGGCCAGTTTTCCCTCACCGTATCGACCAAGACTACGAGCTGTGACTTGCCCCCAAACATGCAAGCGACAGTATCGGCTCATCCGATGGTGCGTGATAATTGAGCCTGAGGCCTGCCATGGGCATAGTGAGCCCGATTCGCATTGTCGCCGACCTAGTAGCTCGGCGGTTGCAGCATCGCTCTAATTGGTTCAGCTTCCACCAGCCAAGTCAGCCACATCTGCATCACTCGGTTGCCCGTTGAATACTTGGTCTATCACCTACATGTATTACCTAGCCGGCTACCCTGTCTCAACAACGGCCAACGAGTTCAGCGACACAGACATAGAGATTCCGTAGCTTGTTTTCGCTATAGCTCCTTTTGAAATAGTTACGAGCGAGAGCGGTCGAATATGCACTACATTAAGCTTGCATGTATCATCGCTCATCCCTGTACTTTTGCCAGATGCCTGTCATGATTCCAGCGACACCGCCCTGCACCACAGGCTGTTTGTGACCCAGAATACTGGACGGATGATCGATCTAAATGACATTCCTTGTAAGATCTTATTCTGCACTGAACCATTGTCATGCCATTGTACATAACGCATTTCAGGTCTCTGGCAAGCAGACTCGTCGTTGCCGCCTAGTATCTCGGAAACGGGACCAACTATCTGGCTTATCACACATTGTGTGCATCTGTTAGTCCTGGTTGCTCGCGGATGTGCGACGGGCCATTGGAGAGAAACGAGACGACTCGTTCACCATCGCTACCTCCAAGGTATTCACAGATTGTAGCTTGGCCGCCTGGGCTGGAGTAGAGGTCTGCGAAGCCCCTGAACCCGGATGTGATTCCGGTCAGAACGTTGACCTGGTCTCTTGAAAGAGGTTTGCCTTCGACGCACCAGCATACTAAGTTATCATTAGTTGCCTGTTGCTCAGTATTGGCAGCGTGATTCTTCCTAATGCAATCCCGCCTGAGAGATTCAAGGCAGTCGGCCAAATCTTGGGTCGTGGAGATGGGGATCATGGGGATGGGACAACCTGAGCACACCATCCTACAGAGTAAGTTAGTATGTGATAGGCAAGCCAGTGGTGTGAATTTGTACTCAATTTGCAGCCGAGAAAAAGACTCCATGGGCTTGTGACCTTCCAAAAGCAATATCACAGCGATATGCTCTCCCCCGTTCATTAGCGACAGTCTTGCCACTCGCGCCTTTTCCTCAGAAGACTGCAGTTCAGACAAAGACGAGACAATCGCTCTGAAGGCAGCGGATGGGCTGTTGGAAACAGGAACCGGAAATGTGATATCACAAGCCTCCAGGTTACTTTCTAGGGACGCTAGTGTGAGTGCGTGCGTGATAATACCTTATAGCAAACAGATCATATCGATAACCAACCTCTCCATGTTGACGGGCTTGATGTTAGCGATTGAACCGCTGGAGCCCATTCTTTTCGCTTCCGTAAGGATGAACAAAACATGATCAGTCAAGTTTGAGGTGCAAGTCTCCTAGAGTAATGACTGTTCAGAAGATCACGCGGGCCCCAGAATGGTTTATTGAGGATGTGGATGCATTGAGCCGTGGTGCCTGTCAATGAAGTCTGGTAGAAACTTACTAAGGTAGGTAAGGTACGAATTTATCACATCGACGGGAGGTATCGAAGATATATCCTAGGGAAGGCAGGCGAGGCAGCTGAGTGGTACCTACCTACCTAGGCACTTGCCCAAGGTGGTAGGTAGTGACTTAGTGAAGGAAGAGCGACCAACAGACATGGACAGCACGATAATTGAGCTGGCCCAAATCTCAGCGTATATCATCTTTAACACAGCCGCCGACATATTTCATGTAAAAGCTCCCTTCTTGCCCAGAGAGTGAGCTTTATATCACCAGTCGATGACACGGGGGCTGTCAATACCTCTGGCTTCGTACTGAGAAGCCGAGGTACGGAGGGTAAATTTTTTACTGCAACTTGCCTAAAGAGGATCTCTCTGTCCATCCAACGTGATCGTAAGAAGGAAATACTGTTGTCAGTGAATGTCAATTCAATCAAGACAGTAGTTTCGCTCTGTGTAGATGGGGAATGAGTTAAGTAACCAATCAGAGCTCTATAAGCCTCTCACCCTGGTCTATCTACTATCTAAGCTTCTTGTATGTCAGCACGGAATATCACGGCTCCGGAAGAGGCGGCATCGATTCTACCAGTAGGTCCTCGAAATATCTAATTAACTACCTAGAATGACGTACTTGCTTTTGATATCATCAGTGAGCCTTCGAATCAGATCTGCCCTTGCCGTCTAAACGAGTCGGTCTCTTCTGTATTGTGCACTTTGTTGATGTGGCATCGCCATTCGAGCTTCAATTGACTCTCCACCACAGAAGCTCCACCAGCGATCAAATATCCAATCTACTTGGCAAGCAGCTCTCAACACTGGAGCCAAGAGTTCCTAGACCACCAGCACTCATGGTTCCTCTTCCGCTATTCAAGCTTGCGTCTCTGCTTGTGAGGCATGTCTCAAAATATGGCGCCGTACGAAATATCCCCTGTCGCAACTAGGCCAGGCACTGATAGCTCCTCAGAATCACATCAAAGCTCAGGCACACGATCACCCCCGGTTCAGAGCATTCGCAGCCCGATACGGACAATACATGCATCAATTGAACATGAGGATGTCAGTCGCATTGTTACGGAACCCAGACGCTGAACGAAGAGCCAAAGAAAAGGCCGAAGCACCAACGGTCAAGACCGAAGAGCAGCAGAAACGAGACGATCAGCTCAAACAAAAGCAGGCTCCCGAACTCCCCAAGAAGAGCATGCCGTTTCAAAACATCTGGAGACGCAAATTCAGGCCACTTCCCGAGAACAAAGCGGTCGATCTGTTCGCCGATGTCATTGGAGATGCGTTCATCCTCTCGGTAGCCATTGCCTTGATTGTCTACGAAACCTGGAAGTCGTCACAAAAGCCCGACATGAACAAATTGCGCATAGAAGAATTGGACCAGAAACTGGAAGAGCTGAAGAAGAGGGAAGACGAGCTAGAAGAGGCGGAAAAGAAGCACAAGGAAAGATTTGAAAGCTTGGAGGAGACACTGCGCCAATTGAGGGATCCCAAGACAAATCAATTGTTAGTCCCGGCGTTACAAGTATCATAACACTCAAATCGGCGTACCACCAAATTAAATGTGCCCGGAAACCCTCTGCAAGCAGGAAAGCCAACCAGATCGAATCTTGAGCACGTTCAAATCTCGAAATGAAAGGGAGACTCGTCCATGGACAGATGAAATATTGGACAATGGATAGCTGGTACTCGGTAATTATGCACCCTTTTGTTTCTTACCATATTATAGCCTCTTCTCCACTATAGACTTAGATATTCATGACTTACGATGTAAGATAACCTTTCATAACAAGAGTACGAAAATTACCTACCAATTGACCGCTTTATTTCAGCAAATCTAGGCCAAAATACTGGCCTTGTCGTTCAAGGATTGAAACTCCTTGATTGGCTAGCCAGAGGCACAGACGGGACAGGGTGTTATTTGATTGGACGATTCCACGACCCGCCCCAGCTCTGTGGTTGCCAGCGGCAACAGCCTACTAAGAAAGTACACAAACCACCAGTCGCGGCAACTGATGGCTTCTCTCCATCTTTCTTCGCTCAGCGTCGCTCGTCGGTTTCTTGCTCTCACAAATACTAACCCATAGCATCGGGCGACAGTATCTCAGTTTTCAGCATTGTTTAACGTCCTTGGCTTTTACTGCACGAATAGGCGACGTTCTTTCATTCGTCTTGCATGTTGACGTCGCGAGTCTCGTGAGTTCTGCCCACTGGTTCCACTGGATCACCATCTCGTCTATTGTACATAAAGCCATTGGACACGCACTCGGTGTTTTCATCCCATCTTCACTTCGATGTTGCTAACCTTTGATCTTAGTCCGAACCTTGCGACACTTCAAAGCGGTGGCTGACCTTCTAGCCCGCTCGTCTACTTGGCAACGACCGTCCACAAACTCGTTGAACTTTCGCATCGCAATATCCGAGCTTTTCATCAGCTATGGCTCATAGGCTAGCGCCCCGAGGCGGCCTCGATCTCGAGGCCTTGTCCCCTAGGGATGCCAACGCCCAACGAGTACCCAAAGTGACCGACATCAAAACAAAGACGACCGCCCAACTCAAGGCCGCCAAGGAGAAGGAACACCCTCCACCTCCGCCTACAGAGGTCCCCGAGCCTCCAAGCACCGATCGACCTGATGGAGCAACGTATCAGGTTGGTAAACTGCTCGGAAAGGGTGGCTTCGCAGTCTGCTACAGTGGCCAATTATTACCCACAAAGCAGCGATTTGCTCTGAAGATTGTCAAGAGCCACATGCCTCCCAAAATGGAACAAAAGGTTTGTGACAGGTAGAAGACGCATTGACACACATCTAACATGTTTCAGTTCCAAACCGAGCTCCAGATTCACTCAAAGATGAAGCACAAAAATATCGTTCAATTCTTAAGAGCCTTTTCATACGAAAAATGCACATATCTGATTCTCGAATTGTGTCCGAACGGCTCTCTCATGGATATGGTGAAGCGAAGGAAAGGTCTCACTGAGCCCGAAGTCCGCTTTTACTCAGTTCAGATCGCTGGTGCCATCAAGTACATGCACAACAAGGGCATCATTCACCGTGACCTGAAGATGGGTAACATCTTCCTTGACTCACAGATGAACGCGAAGATCGGTGATTTTGGTCTTGCCGCTCTGTTGGTGACTGGTCGCGATATGCACACCATCCGTCGCACAACTTTGTGTGGAACACCTAATTACATTGCTCCCGAGATTCTGGAGAAAGGAAAGAAGGGGCATGACCACATGGTTGACATCTGGAGCCTGGGCATCATCATGTACGCCATGTTTACATCGAAGCCACCGTTTCAATCCTCGACCACGGACGAAATTTACCGCCGAGCTCGAGAGAGGGATTATGATTGGCCATCGGCGGAAACATCACGAAGATACATCAGCCAGGAAGCTAAGGAACTAGTTGCCACGATGCTTCAAGATGCTGAAAGCCGACCGGAACCGGAGGAAATTATCCAACACCCCTTTTTCACCTGTGGTTATATGCCTACCGAAGCGGAAATGAGCTCACGCCTGAGAGAAGTCCCCCCGGACCGTGAGGAATTTTACGCCACTCGAATGAGCAGTGCTTTACAAGCACAATCATACAGGAACTTCAAAGATATGTGTCGAGAGTGTGGCATCGGCCCTTACGCCCCAGTTCAAGTGGTTCACACTCAGACGTGGAAGGAGATGGCCGCTGAGGAAAAGGCTGGGCTGACACCAATGATCCCTCTCGAAGAAGGAATTGTCTACAGACCATTCGAAGAGTGGTTGAAGGAGCAACAGCAGATAAAGGCCAGGTATACAGCATCCCTGGCTGCACAGGCAAGCGTATCTACCGAAGACCCTTTGTCAGCTACTCAACGAGCACCGACAGGTCTCCTTCGTCAACCTCCTCAGAGTTTTGCTGCACAGCAGAGGATGCAACACAGGCCAACAGGCACTATGGTATCTGCAAAACCCCGCCCAGCGCCCGAAGCAACGCTTTCGGCTTCCCAGAGCTTACGTACAAGAACACGAAAGGAACTGCCTCGAGAAGCTCCTCTAAGGGAAACTGTTGAGTCTGTCGGCAAGAGCCTACGAACTTCGACTCGGTCAGCACCTCCGGCAAGGGCAGCGTCCCAGCAACCTGCAGAGCGACAGCTTTCTGAGCGACCTTCGCTCGACCGCCAAGCATCTGCTCCTGCCACCACAGCCCCTCCTGCGCCAGCTGCACCCCCTAAGAAGGATACTACTGGCATGCGGCCTGCAACACTGTTCAGCGCCTCCGAGCGGCAAGATAGAATCTCCGGAACGAAGCCCGACGCGGTTTTGGATCGTCTACATCGTCTTCAGAATGAACTTGAACGAGCTCTAAACTCGAGGACCATGGCTATAATATCATCCAAGACTGTTGCACCACCGCATCCGCATGTTGTTGTCAAATGGGTAGACTACACCAACAAATTCGGCCTTGGATATATCCTAAATGACGGTAGTGTTGGCTGCATTCTTCGAGACATCCCAACCACGGAAAACGGCAAGCCCGCCCTGCTTCCTCCTGCTGGGGTATTCATTCGCGGTGCCGAGAGACATATCGTTCGCGGTAAGGACGAGACGTACGAGGATAGGGTGCAGCCTCTCCCAATGACAGAGCCTATCAAGTTCTTCGAGAATAATGGCGAGGCTGGCCTTTCGGAGGTAGTTGTCTCTCCAGAGCAATTTCGAGTGGCTGTGAAAGAAGATGGGACTGCGGGCAAGATGCAGCCCGGTAGGGACATCTTCCAGCATCGGAAGCGCGAGAGAATTATTCTCTGGAAGAAATTTGCTAACTACATGATTGCTTTTGGACGGGACGATTTCGTGCCGGTTGAAGAGACCGACCCGGCTGGTGCCATGTCCCCTGGGCAGAAGGGCACAGTAGCTGAGCTCGTCACATTTTACCAGCGATTCGGAGATGTTGGTTGCTGGGTCTTCTGCGATGGCCATCTTCAAGTACGTGACTGCATGTGGACGTTTTTGACATCAAGCTGACTTGCGTAGTTCAATTTCCCCGATCATACAAAGATCGTTATCGACCACACAGGGACCTGGTGTCACTTCTGGCACCTCCCTCAGGACGCTGCTGAGAGACTAGCAGCCACTGGCACTATCGGTGCCGCTGCACTTGATGACCGAGCGATGCTATCGTACCCTCTGCAGACATTGTTAAACTTCCAGGCAAAGCCTGCAGCCCCTCGCGCTGGCCGAACCACAACCACAACAAGAAGACGTCCTGAGATCGCACCTGAGTTACAGGGTATTCCTGCTGCCAATGATTTCCGACGCAAGATTGTCTTTATCAAGGATGTCGTGAAGGAATGGGTGACCAATGGTGGCCTGGGCAACAGTCAAATGAGTCGAGAATCCCGTCTTCGCTGGGGTGGTCACCGGGAAACCATCAGTAACCACGCACCCCAAAAACATGTATGGGTTACTGTCGGAGCTCGATGGGGAGATCAGCGTATCTCTACCTACGTCGACCCTCGAAAGCCTTGGGAACTCGGAGAGGATGTAGATCACTCGAGAAAGCAAGAGTCATGATATGGCACGAGGAGAGCGAGGCGTTTTTTTGTCTATTTCTTGTTGACGACCATCATGAACAAATGATGTATTCCATGTAGGGTTATTACACTGAGTCGCTTGTTGGTTTCTGCGGCTCGTCGGCGTTACGAGAAGATGTGCATGGCGAAAGGAGTTTTGGACTTGATGGACTAGTTACCTTAGGCTTTGGCTTTAAGTTGAACAGCCTCTTAATGACAACTGCTTGTGTCTTGTTGGAAAATTCTACCTTGAGATTTTATTGGATAGCAACGATTGAAAATTGATGCTATCCTACTGGGAAGTCATCGGCGCCGTCTGCGTCGCATTTCTCGTCTTACGTTCAGAAAGGTGATGCATATATCATCTTTACCAGAGCTTCAGTGATGATATTTATGAAGCATATCATACGCGCAAACCACCCCCAATTATTGCCAAGCACAACACTTGCTAAATTTCATTACACTTAGCTCTTAGATCATGAATCTACCATGAATCTACCATGAATGAAAGCAAGAAGCCCTCAGATCATAAAAGCTGAAATGTTTTATATCTATGTTACACCTTCGTCATAATCTTCATGGCATGACAACCATCGCTTCATCGCGGACTTGGCATGCATAACCTTTTCTTTAAAAACAGTCAAATTATACTATTCACAAATAGTCGCTGGAGTAACGCCATCTCCGATCCAACTGACTCTATACAAAATTAGGACATTTGTCCACCAACGCCCATCCCGGGCATCAGAACATGAATACTTGGCCTCAAGAATGTTACCCCCTATTACATATATGTGCATGCATTCCATCATCATCAAAAACACCGTTCGCTGTCAGCACGTTTTCCCCCTTAATCCGATGTCCCCGAAATCAAGCATCAGAAAAGTACTCATCATTATACTGGTGACCAGGAGGACTGGTCCAGCTTCCACCACCACCAACGACGTTCTCACGTGAACCCCAATAGCCGCTTCTCGAGCGCTTGTCGCGTTCAAATTCGGCCCATCTCTTCATGGTAATCTTGCTGCTGTCAAACTCACCCTCATACTCGAGGCCTGCCTTCTTCGTCTTTTCGCCAGCTGTCTTTCGAGTTTCGCCCCATGAGAAGTCATCGAATTTCCAGAAAGCATAAGTAGGCAGGACAAAATTCCAGATTGGCAGTGCCAGCAGATAGATGAGCATCCAAACAATGTAGGACCAAGAGTGTGCGGTGATGACAACGAGAAGACCAGGTAACCCAAGAATCAAGCCCAAGAGAACTAGGGGAATAATCTGTGGTGGCGAGTGGATAATAGATGTGATAACTGCGATTGTCAGTGATTGTGTCACGTTGAGAATTAAACATTACTTACCGACGTAGAAGGTAAACGCGATAGCAGCAGGGAGAACCAGAGTGCCGACTAGTTCCACGAAGATGATAAACTGCATCGAGAAACAGAAGGTACCACAGAGATCACGGACTAGAACTAGCTCCATCAGGTTGTGGATGGTAGAGTTGATCCAACGACGTCTCTGAGAAAGGAGCACCATGAACTCGTCCGGTACAGTGGTTTTGCATACTGCTTGGGGAATGAAGACCTGCTTTCGCTTGGGGAATGTTCGAAGCATAAGGGTTGTCAGGAAACGATCTTCACCAAGCAGATAGAGGTTCTTCTCGTGCAAAGTTTCGACCACGTTCTCAGAGTAATGTTCAACAATATCGGGGTTAGCCAGGATGGGAACCCAGTAGTTGTGACCACCCTTGGGCGCCTTGATGCGGTACATGCAGAAGCAGCCAGGTAAACAAGTAACACCACCAAAAACAGACTCGAACGACTTGGCAAGATGATGAGAGACAAAGTACTCAAATACTTGAATAGCTGTGACCCAGCTGTCGCGTTTGTTGGCAATCTTGGTTTCGCCACAAAGACCCATGATCTCAGGATCTTTCACCATGGCAGATATCATGTGTGTCAGACTGTCAGGGAAAACCTTGGTATCGGCGTCAACCATGAGGATAATTTCGTAGTAATCAGGCGAGATTCCCGTAACCTTCCAGAGGCCGTTGAACATTTCGTACTCGAGTTCTGTCATTCGTTCATCGAACATGACCTTTTGGAGGAACGACATGAGGATAATTTGACTATCTCGCTTTCCACGGTTACCGGGCTTGGACTTAGTGGCTTCATCAGGAGTTCCGCACTTGACCACAACCATCATGGGCACTCGCTGCTGGCGATCAGCAGGGATGCGAGAATTTCTTCCATAATCGTAGAAGCCGCAATAGATTTTAGCCATGTTGTGACGCTTGGAACCACTGGCGACAGCCACGTAGGAGAAAGGCTCAACCATGTCAGGGGGGATAGAGTGATCTTTCAGCATGCCCAAGCATACGTCAGGTGTCGACATTGTTTCACCCTTGCCCTTGATGATACCGTCACAGATAACAACAATAACCTTGTGGCTGTTGGGATAATCGGTAGTTGCGATCGAGTCCAGAGTGGTTCGGATACCCTCCTCTCCTTCAGAGTATGCAGTGACCAAGCACATCGTATGAGCCAATGGAAAGCCAAAGGGCATCCAGTCAGAAGGAGGCTGAGGAACAACAGCATCATGAATGAAACCAGCGGGGCCGGGTCCATCAGTAGGCGTGCTCGAGTAGGGGTCAGATCGAAGGAAGCTGGCACGGCTGTCGTTGCCCTGCTTGAAAATTGAGCCGGGTGTCAGAAGTTGATTCGAGGCACCTTGGCTAGCCATGGTTGTCGGCATGCGGCGTCCAGTTGACGCCCGAACATCAGGGCCACCGACAGACGAGAATCGAGAAGTAGTAGGGAGGAAAGATCCTCGTTTGCTTGTTCGGTCTGATGATCCATAGACAGTGCTTCCAACATCTCCAGGTAGTCTTACAGGAGCACGGTAGATGTCCTCTGACCAATCTTCAATTTGCTTGTTTCGTTTCCTACGGTCAGAACTCTGGGAGGTCTTAGTAGGCGCATACTTGCGGCAAAGGAACCATTGGAAGATGATAGCCAGCAGAAACCGAACACCGACAACTGAAAGGATGAGAACGAGCGCACAGTAAAGGACGATCTTGGAGGCAATGCAACCAATCGTCTCAGTATCCACAGAGCCAACCTTTATGATTTCCTCGAAACATTCTGCGTATTTCTTGTCTGAAGAAGACTGGAACATGCGAGTAACGTCGCGGCCACGAATAGCCTTGTTGACTTCCGAGTCCTTGTCTCGCAACTCTTCAAACCTCTTGGGAATATCGACCTGGCTCATGTTGAACCAACGGAGGAGATCAAGGTCTAAAACATTTCCAGAGTAGACTATGAGGTTACGCGAGCTGTTCTTGATGTCGTCCCAGGTAAAGTAAACATCTGCGGAACCACTCAAGTCAAGGTAAAAGGCATTCCTAGAGTTCAGCGTCGTATGACAGCCGTAACCAGAATAGTATGGTGTGGTCAAATTAACCTTGCTTGAACCGTCTTGGTTAAAGGTTGTGCAAGGGAAGTACCAGGCCAGATCGCCATCCTTGTTGGTTGGCACATCTGAGTCTTTAGCAAGAGTAATCAAGCCCTTGCATCGGCCGTTGACATTTTGAAACAAAAAGCTACCATCCTGTCCGCCGTGCTTTTCGGGAAGATCATAAAGAACATTGGGACCTAGTCCGTCCGAACGGAGAGGCATGCCCTGGGCAGGGGGGTGATGAGACTTCGACAAATCGTAAGCGACACCGTGGAAGATCATGTTTCCGCCGTCAACCTTATTGACACGTAGTCGCTCGGCAGGGGCTCCGCAAACCGTTGCGGTGAAACCAAAAGTCAGAAAACCAACGATGGCCATGATGACGAGGATGATACTGATAAGACCCATCTTCTCGCGCCAGGCCCTCTGCTGCGCCCTCGTTGGCATACCACAGCACTTCATAATGAATCCGGGAGCCCAGAAAGTGACGATTGCGCAATAGACATTCCAGAAGGTAGGCGGTCGAAGCTGCTCTTCTATACGCTTCGGCGGTTTCGAATGGCGCTTCGATCTCTTCTTGATCTTACCTGATTTTGTGCGATCTGGGGTAGGCATGGTAGATGCCACAGCAGCGCCCTTCTCCTGCTCTCCGCTAACATTTCGTCTTTGTCGAGGGGAACTGTCCGAACCACCGTCGTTCAAGTTTGAATTGGAGCGGTCTGTCGAAGCTTCGAAGTCCTCGTAAATAGGGTCGTTTCCTGTTGAGGATGGCAGAACGTTCATGTGAGCTGCATGTTTGTGGTAATGGTAGTTGCGATGGTCTCTGTCGATTCTGTTTCTCTCCGGGCGAATCAAGCTTCGTTTTCGGGATATGGGTTGATCTGGGCCAGCGCGACGTGAGTGGCCATCGGGAGATGTTGGCGACAGAGGCATGCTCTCTGTATTTGAATTAACACCGATTGACTCTGCGAACGAAGAACCGGATCTCCCACGTTGATGTTGAGCCGTATTATCTACAGCATGGTAGCCACCAGTCTCGATATCGACAGGTCTCGATCGCCTTGAGGGCGAGTTGCGATAAACATTGCGCTGATTATAACTCGGGCTTGCACCCGGCCTTTCGGGAAGAGACATCGTCCTAGCAGAGCAATGTTAGAAGGAGACAAACCTCGTAAGCCAGACGTTAAAAGCTTATGCGGGCTGAGCGCCGAGCTTCAGGGGACTTGACCCTTGGGTCGGAGGGAAGTTGAAGGAGGCGGTATCGAGTAGGAAGGTGCGTGTCGATCAAATCAACAAGAAAGGGGAACACGATATGTTGAACGCCGAGGTACAGCAACATCAAATATTCATGTAGGTAAAAAGCCGACAAGACATTGAAGAGTCGAGACGAAACAAGACAAATAAGATCTGCGACTTACGAAAGGATATGTTGTGGTTGTTACAACAACCTCTCTCGAGGTTTAGGTTTGAGTTGGGAATATCCCTGTAGAGGTGGAAAGTTTCTGAGGAGACGAGTAAGGTGAAGCACGGGACAGGCAATGCCTGGGTGTCGTTTGTCGAGAGTCGACTCGATCAAGGCTCAATGTGGAGAGAGGATCATGGAGTGAAGTCGAATTACAAGTAAGAAATACTTCTCATCCAGTTAGAGCAAAAGAAACAGGGCGCCGTTGTTTGGAATTGACGAGAGAACTGAGCGACGATGGCGTGGAGCAGAGAGAGCGAGCGAGTAAGTGAGTGATGGGGCGACCAGGGTTTTTCGGTTATGGTAGCAGCAGGGGACGGCAGTGCTTGCTTGGACCTGTTCAGTGTTGTTGTAATAAGTGACAAGAGCGAGAGTAAGTAGGAGCGAATGTAGAAACCGAAAGACAACAAGAAGGAAGCGACCGGGTGAACGTCCCTCGAGCAAAGACCACGACAAAGAACGGTTGTGTCTGGCTGGACTGGACGGAACGAGTTGAGGTGGAAGAGAAAGACGGGAGCGAACGAGAGAAAGCGATTGAACGGCCAACGGTCTTGTTGCTCCTTCCCCTTGCCGTTATCCTGGGCATAAGAACCTTGTGAAGGGGGCGGATGAAAGCCAATTAGAGAATAGCCTTTCCACTGATGGTTGCACTAACTGAGCGCGCTAGGTCGAAATAGTCCGAGCTTGTGGCCTCTTCGGCTTGAGATTTGCAAGGGCCATCTGACTGTGGCAGATGTGGGTTAATGGCCCGGCGGTTGCCCCAGCAGCTTGATTCAGATGCTTGCACTTATCTGAGAAATAGGCTCATCGGTACTCCCGTTCCAAGGAAAGAACCCAGATGCTTCGAGTCTAAATTCTTTGTTAGAACAATGGCCAAGGTATAATGAAATACATACATATATCTCGAGCCTGCGTTGCTATGATAAAAGGAATCTTTTTTGACCCATATCTGACATATCGTCGTCAATCACAGTTAGTGGGTTGTTCTTTAGCTAATTCGAGATTAAAACACGCGAGTAATTTAGACTTGGCTAATAGTGAATCATGGCGCGGATAATTCCAAGACCTGGATTTATTCGGTTGTCCACCACTGTGATGAAGCGGTGGTGTTAGTGTATGGTGTGCATTAATGCCAGTTTGTACATATAAAACGACCTTTGTAAACCAACCAAACTTGACTTGCGGACTCACTTATCCGCAGGAAAAGTGAGTCCGCAGGAACAGGTTCTGCCAATGCAACAATGTAGCCAGGGGGTTAGTGAATCAGTCGCCGCTATCTCGCTTGACAAGCCGATCTGATCCTTTGGTGTAATTGCTACGCTTCCCCCTTGGCTACGCAGATACCAAAGCCAAACAGACCCCTTCCTCTGTACTGTTTATCGACTCTTCGTCAAGGTAGTTCAGAGAGAACGGTTTGTTCTAATGATGGTGGCCAATGCCATGCTATCAAGGGTTTATCCATCCAAGTTGTCGGGTTTAATCAGCAATCAAAATAGGCATTCCATGCATGGTACGGATCATTTCGCCCCGATGATGTCTTGAGGCTTGAGATATTAATCACCACTAGGGAGTGCTCTGTACCCCTGATTAACAATGTTCTTAGCTGGCTATCCCTACTCCATACCCTCTCTTTGCTTGCCTGCTACTCTCAACATTTAGCTTAGTTCTTACTATGGTCCTAATGCACCATACCATCGCACTGGTGGTCTTCCTTTGGTACTATGCAGAGCAATTCGACAATTATAGATCCCATCCCTCGATCGAGAAAGAGGAACTCTATGCCACGTGCTAACGTTATTTACAGCCCAAGTGTCTAACCGTCAACCGTCTTCGTTTCCGTGGTAATACACCGTTTCTATTAAAGTGATCCAATCCCATCAATTACAGATACACTCAAACTCTGGTAGCAACGGGCCAAATGATCGTCTGTATGTAGACACCAAATCTTTGTTCCCAGAATATTGCTCAAATAGTCACAATATCACGACATATCTGCTATTGATCCCCCTCGGGGTGAGGAAAAACAGCGGAATGGCTTACACCAAAAATCGCTGATCTCCCACCAAAGCCCTTCCGCTGTATTTCCTCACCCCCTAGATGATGTATTTTCTGGCTGCATGTGTGCATGACTGGCAGACAACAGTTTCGATACGAGCCAGATCGACGACATCAGGTGGGTAGAACTGACGCTAGCTTATTGTTTATACGAGAAGTTTCACGGGACTATAGAATCTTCGAATGTCGTGCGAACAATCTGTGCTTAGATGAGATAAAACCGAGTCTAAACTCTTCTGTTGTTTTAAGAATATAGTTAGGGTATTTTGTTGGGCGTTTTGAGGTTTTTTAGGTGTTTAAAAAAAAAACCCCTTCACATAGCCTATCTAGGCCATTCAAGTGTCCGTCGTGTTCTACAACAAGATATCTAGACAACAGGGCGTGCTTCAGCCAAGATAGGAACATGGTCAGAGTACTTGTCAAGTCTGCAAGTGTGATTTAACAAACTCATTAATAAAGTTGGGTGGTATCCTTGAGCTGGCAGTGGCTTTGTCGTGGGGTTCCCCAGGCTTTAGAAGAAACTTGATCCCGGGATGAGTGGAAACTCTGGGGTTTGACCAGATCCATGGTGAAGTCATAAGCAACAGCAGTTCAGACATGGTTTGAGGTATAACTTGCGTCTATAAAAAAAGAATTAATATAGAACTAACTTCTTGATTGTATGATAGGATTGTTTTAAGGTATTGCGAAACGGTCACTCAGCATGTGGATGGATGGATGGCTGGATTAAGTGGCAGCCGGGACGGCCGGGTGGGGCCGTCCGATCGACGGCCCGACCGCCGTGAATTTAAACCTACTCTGCTACCAATATTCAAAGGCAAGGGAATCACTGGGGTGAATTCAGCTCTCTCCTGAACACAACAATAGATCTGAAGGGAGAAATCATGCCGCAGTACTTCCACTATTCGGTTCGACGAAACCTTGACCAAAGAAGTTGGAGGTTGATGTGTGTCCAGCTCCCTTGGAGTTTATCAGGGTCCCGGAATATACTATAGTTATGTTTCTTCTGAGAAGACCAATCTCAAGAGAACCCCTTCCTACCTTAGCCAACACCGCCCCATTCAAAAGGACGAATCGCAGTGGAAGACGAGTTTTGCCCACGTGCTACTCATCACTAAGTAGGCCACCTTGAATAGTTTTGGTCGACGTTTATACCTAAATACGACAGAGACCAACTTTCGACAGAATATTCCCCACGGCATGTTGTTAAATGCCCTGCTGGTTTTCTGTACTTGTCCACCAATATTTATGTGTGATACAGGAATTCATGTCTACCAAATACCCGGGCCAATTGCCGAAACAAATGTAACCTACGTGCTACCCGCCCACCGAAAGTTACAGTCGACAGAAATCTCCGGTTTTCCTTTCCTTTACGAGGCGACCAGTGGAAGCAGTTCCAGGGTAATATCTGCGTGACGACACCGACGCCATGGCGGCTGCTCAGCCTTGTTTAACGGTAAGCGTTGCCACAATATTAACAACCTGAACTTAGAATGGCAGACAAGGATGGCTCGGTGCACAAATCTAAGTGTACTAACTCAACTTAATTGAGTTGTGTCGTTAGATCAGAGTTTGGAAGATCTACCACTAAGATGTAATGTTACAACGGCGAGGCTTTATGATAGCAGAACACATGAGTTGTTCATGTCAAAATGGCAAAAACGAAGCATTTAAGCGCCTATATGTCGTGGGCATGCTCTGGCGGTCAAGAAATAGCAATAGCCCTTTAAGTGTTAGTGCAGAAGCCTGCTGGGCTGGGCTTGGCCTGGACCCTTGAGTTGAGTTATTTAAGCCATGTTTAATGTTGTAATGGCGCTAACATGCAGTTTAGTTTATGGCACGACGTACCATTGGGAGGCTTTGCACAGAGGCTTTTCAGCTCTCCTACCAACGTGGGGAATTCACGAATTGGGCTCGCAGTGGTTGTCATTTTAAGACCTGCCGGTCATTCCATGATGCTTTTCTTTTCGGAGAAGCAAGAAAGGGACAGGTCGGCCAATTTTGACCGTGCCATTTCCGCTTGAGGCGCTTGTCATGCCGAGCTTTCCTAGAGCTACCATTCCTCACTGACGCGTATGTAGGATGCTGAAGGGAAAGGAGTTGGATGTACACGGCGCCTGTGTATTTTCTGTGTCCACGTCATTATTGTGGTATTATCATTTCGTGATCTGAAGGCAGAAACAGAGAATGTGCAACAAGTGAAACAGGAGTAGTCGAGGTCACAGGGTGAATAGAAAAGTCCTGCGCCTGCCTTGGCCGATACTTGGTTGCAAAATACCCCTGCTCCTTCCAAATTACTACGAGTTCAGCTCTCGCAACGTCGACTCCTGCCTGCTACCTACCTACCTAAACAGCCTGGTTTCGGTGGTTGATGCCTTTTCCCTATAAGAAACCTAAGGTACCCAGACAGATCAGACCAAGTTCTGCAATAACCGGCCTTCTCGACCTACCTACTAAGGTAGTAATAGCATCTTCGGGACTATATGACTTAATCGTTTTCCTGGTTTAAAGGGAATGTTGAAACATCCATTCCTCTACTCCGTACTTGTTCTTCAACGAAACAAGAGACAACATCTATTAACCCGTTAGGCAAACAAATCCCCACTGGTTTTCTACATGGGTCCTTGCCATCGGTCGCCCACTGCTCTCCGCTTTCTTTGCTCACTTAGGCTCCCCTACAAGCGCATGTGCCATAATTTAGCTAATTCAGCTAAACTGCAGTGGGCGCCTGGACCTCATCACCACCACTGCCACCACGTTCACCACCACCACCTCACCTCACAAATATCGGACGGCGCAGCGCCCAGGACAAAAAGGACCTTATTGGATCTCAGCTCAAAGTCCACTCACTCGTCTTAATGCTTGGAATTTTCTTTTCTTCCGTCCGATTCTGGGTCTAGTTAGTCTTGGCTTTTCCATAATTCTTTCTCCCTTCTATCCTTCGTTCAGAAAAAATTTACCAGATATTCCCGTTTTATTGTGCTCATCACCTCATAACAATTCCAGGGCTCTCGCCTCTCACTTCAGCCTCCTTGGGTTCTCCCCAACTATCCTTTCTCCAACCACCCCCCTTGTCGCTCGCTGATCTATCCTCTGTTTGCCCGGCTAGCCCTTGTCTCCGCTGCATCGCGGCGTTTCGGATCCATACCCAAATATCCTTCGTGCAGCATCCACTCCGTACGTTGCGCTAAAGTGACCGTCTGTCACTGACTACAGATTACAATCGCTTCTCCTCCACGGTCGCTATCTTCTGTCGTGTCGTGTTTCCTTGAGCGCGTCCAGAATTGGCCTTGATCCATTCGGTTCTTCGTGATCTGGAATATAGCACGGTCACCGAGTCCTGCGCGCTTACCAGGCTATCGAACTCCGCCTTTATCTCGACACTCGTTCTGGAATATACCCAAACTTACGCTTGGCTGCTTCGGCATTGCCAAAGCCTCACCATCGTTTTGTCATGGCAGCAATAAACACTTCATCGCCTCCTACCGCGGCACCGTTGAACTACAACGAATCGCCGAGGCCCTCTTCGAGACCGACCAGTTCTTCTCGTCATAGCCCTGTTCGCATACCTCATCTCGATGAATCTGAAGGCCCAAGACTGCGCAACGGACCGGTCTCGCCCGTCCGCGTAAACTTTCAACAGGATAATTGGGTTCAGCCTTCAAACGCCGATGTCGAATATACTCAGAAGCCATCGTTGAGGGGAGAATTAGCCGATCGTACTCTGCTTCCACTGCCTTCGCCCCCAGAAAATGCTCCTCCCCCTCCTCCTCCCCACGGACTGAGGTCAGAGCCAAAGAGCTTTCCAGGGTTTCAAGATGATTCCCGCGGGGCTGAAGGGGGCTCTGAGCCGCGGATTGAAAGGATAAACATCGCCGAGCCCACCAAGACAACTCCAACGGACAGAATTCGCAATCAGGACCAGCACCGCAACAGTCGTGAATCAAATGAAACTGCTAGCACGAACCCGCAACAAATCTCTATAGAATCTTCGGCAACGACAAGCGCAAGCTCTTTATCAGGAATGAACGAGAACGTTGAGAGCCAGGCGATTGGCGATTCCCCTGAGAGCTCCATTATCGAAGGAAATGTGCTTGAGACCCAGCCTGTGCCTCTTTTTCAGTACCATCATCAGAAGGATTTCCCAACAAGCGTTCCAAGTGCAGAGGCCAGGAACTCGTCAGCTTCTGATCTCGCTGAGAGTGCCTCAAACATCGGCCGTCATCTTACTCCGAATTCGGGTAGCCATATGAGGACTTCATTGCCTCGGCCACCATCTTCGTATTCTGTCTATTCTGATTCACGTGGCCGCTCTCCGGGTCTTATGCCAGCTGGTTCACGTAAATCTCCTGATGTCAGAATGTCGACGTACGCCGAGTTGCTTCATGCGCCTTATCCTCAGCAGGCTCCGGCGCCATTGACACCTGATAACTCCAATCTTCGAACTGTGATTGGTAACAATGCGTCTCTTCTCAGCACACAAAAGACTCTGGACATGTATCGTGCCAACGTCAAAAAGACAAATGACTCTTCTATTCAGTACTCGTTCGCTATATTCTTAATTTCAACAGCCCAGGAGCAAGGCCTAGACTTTTCAGAACCTAAGGCACGCAAGAACAGCCCCAAACCTCAAAAGGGTCGCGACAGCCCAACTGCCGAAGGTTCTGTCTCAAGCCCGCAGGAACTGGTTCGTGAAGCCAGACAAATCCTACAGCGTCTCGCCAGTGCCGGATACCCCTTTGCGCAATACTATCTCGCGGATGGGTTTGCTTCTGGACTATTCAGTAAGGGTAAGGAGGATTATAATTCGGCATTCCCTCTGTTTGTTTTGGCTGCGAAGCACGGCCACGCTGAATCTGGTTACCGAACCGCTCTATGCTATGAATTCGGTTGGGGTTGCCGGAAAGACCCTGCCAAGGCGGTGCAATTCTTGCGGACAGCTGCTTCGAAGCGCCATCCTGGCGCCATGACACGTTTGGGCAAGGCCTGTCTATCTGGCGATCTTGGAGAAAAGCGCTACCGAGAAGGAATCAAGTGGATGAAGCTAGCTGCTGAAGCGGCTGATACTCAGTACAATTCTGCGCCATATCAACTTGGTTGCTTGTATGAGAATGGGTATGGTGCAGATATCTTCAAGGACGATATTCACGCTGCCGAGCTCTTTACTCAGGCTGCGGAATTAGGCCACCCTGAGGCTAATTATCGACTGGGTGATGCTTATGAGCATGGCCTGCTTAACTGCCCTCGTGATCCGGCTCTCAGCGTTCACTTCTATACCGGCGCTGCGGAAAGAGGACATGCCGGTGCCATGATGGGACTGTGTGCGTGGTACATGGTCGGCGCTCCCCCGATCCTTGAAAAGGATGAGGAGGAGGCCTATGAGTGGGCGCGTCGATCAGCCGACTTAGGTGAGTGCTTTGTTGGTGCGGTGTAGACGATGAGGTAGCTAACTGTGGTACAGGCTTCGTGAAGGCACAATACGCCGTCGGCTACTTTACGGAGATGGGCATCGGATGCCGACGTGACGTTTTGGAGGCCAATGTCTGGTACGTCAAAGCTGCCGATGCTGGTGAGGAGCGAGCCAAGCAACGGTTAGCCATCATCCAGGCGGCTGTCAGCGGTCAGGGTACTCCCATGGAGGTTGCCCCTCCGCGAAACGGCAAGATGCAGAAGAATCCCAAAGACGACAAGGACTGCATCGTTATGTAATGGCAGTGGGCGAGTGACAGCCTGCTCTGGGATTAATATGAAGAGTATAACTAATCAACGACGACTACGCTTCCTCTATGAAAAGGCAAACGACATAACTCCCGCCTTGCGTTACGCTGTTTTTTGGTCAGCAGTAACGACAGGTTCATTCAGCGCTGTTATTTTTCTTTTTCCATTTTGACATACATCACATCTCGCATAGCCCAAATTCTCTAAACTGGGCGATACGCTTGACGGCGCCTTCTTATCCTCATCTCCGTCGCTAGCCCTGTTTGGCACGGATGTTCACCTGTTGGAATCGTGTTTCTAGAATCAAAAGGGGGACCTTGATCTCGAGTAGCAGCATAGCATGAGGAGATGTAATTTGACGGTCATGTGATTCATCAGCTCGGCTGAGATCTTTTTGGTATAATTCTCCCTGTATCTGTGGTGGAAACTATTGAAATAGGGAGTCTAAACATCTGGCGGTATCGAGAGCGAAGTGAGACTGTGGAGTGGGTTGATGATGATTATCATCTTGTGTTTGGCGTTCTTGGGCGACGTGACTTGGACATAATTATGATACAGTAATACAGTGCCTGCCATGAATGAAGGCTATGATGTAAACCTATTCTTTATTCGTTGACCTTGGAAATCGTCAATATGTGTAACGATCGTGTGGTTACTTATGGTTTGCTTGAACGAGCAGATTGGGCGAAGCACACGAACTTGGGCACATCATACAGCTCTAACAGCTTGACCCCAGAACAACGTATCCTCATAGGACTGACTCCCTTAAGGTTACGTAGTCTAGCTGGCCTTCAATGGAGGTAGCGTGGGGCAAAGCTCCCTCGATGTGCATATGCAAGGGGTTCCTCGAGAAAGTGTATCAGATTGTCTATGTCTAGGGTAAGCTATATACGAAATTCTTGAAGGCATACCTACTTGCTGATAATCGTTTGCCATCTCATAGCCCATAATTCTTGATAGACTTAGTCTTGCAAGTATGTTGTTCTTGGTTTTGTTGTAAGTAGGTGATTACTCATGTTTCTGTTGTTTGACAAACTAATTAGTTATTGATGGAAACTGACAGCCTACCAGCACACCACACTACGAAACTCAAACAACATGCAAGGGGCAAAATATGTAGAGACATTTTGTATCAAAGCAACAACGAGGCGTTTTGACACAGACTGACGAGTGGTGGAAGGGGGTTGATACTTTCACCTGAGTTTACTGATTAATGGTGATGGTTGATATCAGTTTCGCCTGGTTGTATATGAGCCATCAGTAACTGCATTATGGTAGACAGTGTCCTCCAAGTTCTGAGCACAGCAAACACCACGGGAGAGTCGTTTTGTGTAACTCGAATAAGTCTTGACTTAGTACTTGGTAACCGATGTGGCAAAGAAATTGAGAGAGAAGTCTAAAGGGTTCGTTCTTTGGTCACATCACTCTCACCCGACCCCAGGACTCGGGAAGCCCACCACAAGCCAGGAACGAACAGATCTCGATATGAGACATCATTAACAAAGAAAATCAATTTCCTCACGAGGGAGGGAATATAAGATATACATGGACAAGAGAACCCCTCTCCTTTTCCTCGGCTGGCTCGATCGAGGGCAGGGAGGGTCTTTGATGATGAGACAGAGAGCTGAATTGAGGGGCTCCTGATCTGTTTACTGTATTACCTCAAGACGCGTCTGGTGTGTTGACATGTCTCTCTTTTATCTGATTAGGGTATTTTTGGCTGTATGATGGGTCTTGGCAAGGGAAGATAGAAGCAATCGTGACTGAAAGGTAGGAAGAGGTTACCTAAATTGAGTCGCCTGAGATGGCAATAATGGTCAGCCGTGAAGCATAAGATACCAAGCTTGTCCTGAATTGTGTTCCCCTCCATGGGGGTGTTTGTTTTAAGACACAAGTGATACCATCCAAGCTTGAGTTGTCCAAGTTTCGGAAGCCGGACATGTCAGTAGCTGAGGGAGAGGAAAGTGCCTGTGACGCAATGTGGTCCGTGAAGCACAGAGGAATAATGCCAACTCTGCCAATCAACGATTCACCATTGACGTCGTTCTCAAGCACAAGACAAAGGTTTGCGGGTGATTCCTGGTTCCAAGGTAAGGCCGTGAGGAGTTATACTGCCGCACTGTATGCATTCACCCATGCAGAGCCCAACAGGTACTTCATGTACGCACTGACCATGCTCGGAAGTGGTTGCGCTGCTTCTCCACTGATACCCATCTTTCCGTATTCTTCTATTGGTCACTCTGAGAGATCATGCATGTCTTAATTAACGCGTTGACGCGTTTTGACGCGTTTTTACTGACCTCACTCGCGTCTCACTCGCGACTTGTGCGGTTATCGCGCGACGGTATCAAGAGCAATGACTACGCTACAGGGCCAATGGCAAAGAGAACGAGAGGCATGCGCTGTAGACAAGCGGTGAATGATCTGACAAAAACCGCAGCATGATCGGGTCTCGATTCTGCGGAATATTTGTGTCATGAGAAGAGACTTGGCTTATCATGAAGCATTTGAACAATGATAGGGAGGGGAGGAAATGCACAGATGGTGCAACTTCAAAAAGAGGAGACTCCAAGGTCTCGATCAAGGAGATCGAATATTCTTCGGCGATCGACTGACTGTTTCGCATGAAAGTATTTACATCGTCATAAGCCAACTGACTTGGGTGTGAAGACAACTTCGCCTTTGAGAGTTACAGTGCTTGCCTCCAGCCAAGATAGCCAACAAATCGCGCGTTCCTGCTTCTTCCAAAAGCGGGTGAGAAGTGAAAAGAACAAAGAGTGGTAGGGTTTGAAACGGAGCATGACCTCACCGACTCACCTGTGAAGGAGGTAACAGAAAAAGGTCACGCAGACACGTACACACCCACTATTCGACACCTGGACCTCAACCCCCCCTTTGCTGGGTTGTTATAGAATGGGAGAAGCGGGTACGGAGTAGTGGAAGGTAGACGAAAAAAGTGTGCACATCAAGAAACATGAAGCAAGAAACGAATGAATCGGTGCCGCAGACATGATACAGCTTAGCATGCCTCTGTCGTCATTCGGGAGCTCTGACTGACAACATAGAACCCTGCAGCACATCAACGTGGAAGCGAACGGTACGGCAAAGGAATGGAAGGGTATGGATGAGATGGGAACCATGGATGGGATGGTCCTAGCCCGTGCCGCGACGGCTCGCTCCCACCAGCCAAGGCAAAGTAAGGTAACTCTACCTTTTAGCGAGGAATACCCTCCACTGCCCGCTGGTGCATCAACGGAGAGTTTTTAAACTACTATGTAGACATCCATCAGACAGATTCTTGTGTGACTGAGGCACACCAAAGCTGCTCTCTCAGGGACTGCCTGATTGATTCAGCTTGGTCTGTTGGATCAACCAACCGGGGAGCGTAGCACAGAGTAACAATATCGCAACAAACTTATTCTTGTGTGGATGAACAATCGCGACTCGTCGAAATTGCCTGTGTCAACTTGACAAGCGAAGTCATACACGGCCTGCGCCTGGTTTAGGATGAACCAATGTTGCCCGGTGCATGCATTTCTTTTCAAGTCGAGAAACTAAAGCTAGTAGGCAGTAGCACACAAAAAATCTCTAACTGGTGTGCCTGGTTGCATGAGACCCTTGCAAGTTAAGTTGCATGTATCCATGTATGTGTAGCTTGAATGTCTTGAGTCAGGTAGGGCATCAAGCCCAACCCGGACGTCGAGGGCAGGCGGTAGTGCTAGAGAACCTATGAACCCTGAGGCAGTCAGTCAATTTCTAAGCCCAGAGGGAATTACTGTGGAGGAGAGGGCTCAAGTCAAACAAAGAAGCGAGGATATGTTGGTGGTCTACTCGCTATCTGTCATTCATTGACTTGGATATTGCCATGTTGGTCCATTTGATTGCCCTTACGTCTCTATGCGTATCGGCCGGGCTCTGACGGAAAGAGAAAAAGACCATACGGAACTGAGATAAATAGAAAGCTCTATGTGAGGTAGGAATATGACCCTGTGTCGTATCCCGGTACGGGTAGAATAAACGGGAAGAGTACCATCGTCGTATGATTGTGGAGATGTGTACATATTTGCCTGTTTCTTTCTGTCTTTCACTCTTTATTTTATTATTTTCTCCCCTCTTTTTCCCCCACCGTTATGGGTTCCTGACACGCAAAACATTGACGCTGCAGCATATATTCAGCTGCAGTGAGAAAATGATGTACATGTGCTTGTCTTGGATGTCCTGGTTATTTCGTGCATGACCATGAGGAAGGGATAGATGAAGGTTTATTGCTTTTTTGGTCAAACAGAGGGAGAAACATGGGGACGAATATGCAGGGCGGTTGATGTCAGAACTGTTGAAACGACGTCAAGAAAGCCCATAATCTCCCCTAGGTATAGACGGGAACAGATGAAGGGTTGGCAAGAAGGGGGCCTACTTTCTACCCTATGGCACCATTGGCTGGCTGTATTAATATTGAAGTTGAAGGGTTGTAGAGAGGGATGCATTATTCGATAGTATCATCCTAGATGCGGAGTCTCTCGAAGCAACACGCATGTAAGATTAAAGGTCAATCGAAGAGGAAAGAAACGAGGCATATGATATGTTATCTCGTGCCGTATCATGGAAATGTCCTGATGCTTCCGGACAAGAAGAGAGTGTGCTGAGACAAAGATCGAGGCTGTCCAGGATGTCTCAAGTGTCATGGTCCCAACTGGGCACCCACCGACGCTTGGTCAATTCCGTACAGTGCAGCGCTCTAGCAAGGGTCTACATGCAGAACATATGCCTCATCTGCAAAGAAACATGTATCATGTGCGAGAAACATGGGTCTTTCGTTCCTTCTCTGCCAGTAGTCCGACACCGTTGTAAAAATCCATCGTTACTACCCGGAAACAGTGATCAGTACCTATTTGCGTTGTCAGAGGCACGACGTGCGTGTGCACCTGCCCCCCTGCGACACCCTTGTCCCCTTCCATGTCCGATTGATTCCCAACACCTGGAGGCGGAGTGCTCGGGAGTGCTCTAACTACTAATGTGGCTCTCCAACAAAATACTTCGTCAAAGAACATTTGTCCTGGGTAATGGCGATCTGGTGGTGCACGGGGTTCTTGACCCTTACAGGTAGCAAAGTATCTACCTCACAGTTACTCCCAATGGTAGATTAGTAGTGGCTAAAAAGGTAGGTACACAAGTTAACTTTACCGCTGCCGCTAAAACGGGCGTGAACCGACTCAAAACTCACGGGAAGGTCCACGTTGCTGGGCGTCTGCACTGTATCTGCACCCTGAGACAGGCCCAGATGGTACTTGTCGCCTGCTGGTGGCTCCTTCCTCTGGGTGCGCGGCTTCACTCAACAACCCCGACGGTAGGTGGGACCTGGGACCCTCCTTCTCTGACCCCGGTCCAAGGCCCTTCTCTCTCACTTCCACACCACACCTCATCCAGATCCATATTAGGCCACTGCGTCCCCTGCCCCTTCCCATCCCATTCCAATGCCACTTGCCTGACCAACCCCCCGTTCATTCCAATTCCCACCACAACCACCGCATTTCCTGCTCTTCACTCCGACAACAGACAGACTCAGTTTCTCCCTACAACAACATCAACACAAACACAAACAGACAAACATCAAATCGTTTGCATTCTTGACTTTCTTAATAGTCGCATCGCAACCTTTCCATCTTTCAATCGGCTCGATCCTTCACCTCACCAATATCGCGCGCGCACTTACAAGCATCGTCAAAAAAACTGCCCGCCGTACCTACTTTTGCGCCTGGCCGCGTCGTCTATCCCAGTCGCAATCGCACCACACGCCAACCACCGCTTCGCCTTTCGCCCTGTGCACCAAACAACAACAATAGTCGCTGCGATCACATTTCGTATCTTTATTATTCAACCCCAAATAACAGAATCTCGTTACCATGCTTCTTCCGTCCGCGCTGCCTTGCGATGCGTCGCACTCAGCCCACTCTCGGCTGCAACCTTCTCTTTTCTCGCCTCCTGCCAGCCCTCCGGCTTTCTCGTCGCACGCATCTTTCACCAACATCATGACCACCTGTCGCTCGCTCCAATCACTACTATCAACACCTGCGCCTATTATCACCAATCCTCGCCCGACTCCTTCGCTCACTCAATTACCAACTCCACCGCTCGCCCATGCAGCACCTCCCCTGAAGTTGCGCCTCCGTCCACGCCCACAACGCCGTGAGCCAGTTGGTCCCAAGAAGGTAACCAAGCGTGCGGCACCGCGTCCTCTTAACAAGAGGCGCCGTGCTGCCGACGAGGAGGCGGAACGCTATTCATCGGCGAGCGAGTCTGGCAGCGAGTCACCATCGCGCCGCTCAACCAAGCAAGTCGCGCCCTCAACGCCAAAGCGTACGCGCATTGCCCCTGAGCAGTTGCCTCTCGGCCTCGACCGTTCCGACTTCCACAACATGCATCTTCGACAAGGCGGACATCTTCTCGGCGAGGAAGACTCCTCTGATGAAGAGGACTGGAGCGCCGAGGACGATCGTATCCTCATTGAAATCGTGTTAGAGAAGCTTAGATTGTCAAAGGCAGAATGGCAAGACTGCGCCCGAAATCTCGGCCGCGATCGTCATGCTGTCGACCGTCGCTGGAAGACCCTGTTGCTCAATGGTGACATCGGTCTCAAGTCACGACCAGGACACTAAGCAGCTCCAATTGGATCTACCAGAATATTTTCTTGTACATGATTTTATACATTTGATCTTTAGCGCAAGTCTCGGCCGAGCATCATCGGTAGCGAGCACAAAGAAAAGAGGTCTACAGGACATAACATGGGCAATGGGCTGCCCTTGGAGTTAGATATTTTTCTTCCACGTTTTGTAATGATATCCTCACGCGTGAATGCGTGCGTCTATTCAGTTTCACATTTGCTTTTTTTGGTTTTTTGGGTCAAGAATCGGAATTTGGTACCATAGAAGATATCAAGAATCTACAACGGAACGTCAAAAGTTCCACATTTCACTTAGTCTTGCCTACTGGTGTCCTGTCTCTTGTGCATCGTCGCTACTCTAGGTCGCAGTGAGTTTGAACACAGGGTTCTAGGAACACACCATCACGGTCTCCATCACGGTCTCCATCAGGGTTCAATATTGCGTGCGCCAACCTCCACATATTGTTCCAATACTATTATTGTGGCTGGCTTATCAAGAAATCCTATCAAAAATAAAACATTTTTTTTTTTTAATTACAGGTCTAATGAATTATACGAGGCGGATATTCAGGTACTGGGGAATGAGCAAGCTGGGCCAGTAGATCAAAAATATCTCTTCAGCTCATTTTTCTCTTCTCCCGCATGTCTATCCCTCCATGGTACATCGTGCGTCGCCTATCGCCTATCGCCCATCCCGCATTCCTCATGGACCAGGCGCACGGTCTCTCCGGAAATCACGAACAGACCATCGAACCGGGCAGCAATATACATGAGATTTGGTACTTGTCCCGATTTTCATCATCCTAGAAGTCCGTTTGTGCGTTTCACACCACGAAGTCAGAGTTTGAAATCCGAGCTTGGACTTCATTGTCGAGTCAGACAGGTTGGTGGCTTGTTGGGACACATATACACACACTACCTAGGAGTAATCAGCAGATTCGGTCACTTGAAAAATGGTGGCGATGTGGGAGAATTTCCACAAGTTGGAAAAACAAAAACAAACGAAAACCATCATTTATTTGTAACTTACCTACTACCTAAGGTTAGTAGTTTAGGTACTAGGTGGTCGAGTTTCTGTATAGAAGTTACCTAGGTACTAACCTAAGCTGGACTTGGACGTATCACGATGTTGAGTGTGTGGATTTTAATGCACATTAGGTAGGTGACTTCAGGGTCTGTTCATTCTCGCCTTCTTTCCTTCTTCCATTATTCGATCTCTCACCTTTAGCGTGCGCCTGGGCCCGGGGATGGGACGGGCGGCGACGGGCCGGGACGGGGGGTTACAACTGTTGCTGGGTAACGCCACAGGTTGTTTATTGTTGATGCGGAATTGAAATTAGGTATTCTCCTTTTGTGAGTGCCTGTTTAATGAAACCAGATTAATCAGTCGACCTAATGCAATGGTAGTGCAGTTTCATGTGATATGAATTTCATTTAATCTCCTGGAGCATCCGTGATGCTCTGGTGATTTATCTATGGTCTTATGCGTAATCATGGTAATACCTTAGCAATACCATGAGCTTCTAGAATCCGTAGCAATTCGTCTTGTACACCCCTTGCTTCCTGCCATGCCATGTAGTTCGTAATAGTATTATAAGTAATCCGTACAAACCCTCTATAGCGACTAAAAAAAAAAAAAGAAAAATGAAAAAAAAGAGAACCACTGTGCCTCGAGACACGAAACCGCTATCATTATGGGGTTCCGATGCTGGGAGGAAGACAGGGCATGAGCCATTCAAGCAAACCGTATAATGCGATGCAAAAGCCAACGAGGTTGATACACAAGCCGCTCTGCTATGCAGCGCAGAGAATCAAGTTCTGACAGTAGAGGTAGATCGTGGAGAAAAATGTGACACAATATATGAATGTGTAGGAAAAGGTGCGGGCTCTTGGACAATTGCTCAGGAGAACATTCCCCCTTCCTAAGGAGGCGTCATTTGTTCCTCCATGAGCATCTTGCGGACCTCTGTCTCGAGGGTCTGCTCTGTCACACCGGGATCTTCATCAGTCACAGCACCAGTGACCTTATTTGCCAGTTCGATTTTCTTCTGGCAAGCTTTGTAGATAAGCTCCTCGATAGTATTGGAAGCGATAAGTCGAATGATTTCGACTTCGCGCTTCTGACCAAGGCGATGGGCTCTGTTCTCGGCCTGGATGTCATCTTGAGGGTTGTCCGACTGGTCAAAGATGATGACTTTGTTTGCAGCCGTGAGGTTGATACCTGTGCCACCTGCTCCGGTTGTGAGCAGGAACACTGGAATATCCGGGTCATCATTGAACTCATCAATCAGCGTCTGTCTCTCTACAACATGAGTGCTCCCCATCAAGACTTGATGCCGGATATTCTGCTGATCGAGCACTTCCTGCAGCAGCTCAATGACGCGAGAAAACTTGCTGAACACAAGGACTCGGTCACCGTTCTCCTGATACAGATTGACGAGCTCGAGAAGTTTCTTCACCTTTCCGCTGTCCATCTCAGTCTCTGGAGGGATGTCGAACTTTCCGAGGAGGCCTGGGTAGTCACGACACCAGAGGTGAAGTCCAAAATCTGAAGAGTCCTTGAGTTCTTGGATTAGATGCTTTATGTCGGGTTGACGGAGTTCATCCTGAGAAACGCTATCCATCAGGATTCGAGCCATCTTCTCAACCTTCTTGTCATCAAAATGGCGCCTGAAAAGGAGCGGGTGGAGTGCTGCCTTGCGAAGCTGCATCCAGCAATTGTTCTGGTCATTTCCACGGCCACGGACTTTTGTGACGCGCTTGGACGGCTCAAGCTTGAACATCTCCTCATACTCGGCATACACTTGCTTCTGGTTCTCGTCCATGTCGCAGCGGACGACATTGCAGATCTTGGAAGGCATATCTGACAAAACTTGATCTTTTCGACGCTGGAGGATGAACGGCTCCAAGATAGTTCTGGCTCGCTTAACACGCTCACTGTACAGAAAAGCACCGTTTGAAACGTCTCTGATAGTGACCTTTTGGCTAAAAATGTACTGAATGTGTTGCATGCAGCCTTTGAAGATATTGGGGTTTATGAAATTGAGGAGTGAGGTCATCTCCAACAAATTGTTTTGAACAGGAGTTCCTATACAACATTAGCAAAAGCGCCCATTGAGAAGACCAGAGGTAACATACCTGTGAGGAGCATTTTCCATGATGCATGAATACGGCAAAGATCTTTGTATATCTTAGTCTCAGGGTTTTTCATCTTGTGGCCTTCGTCAAAAATGGCAGTGTGCATTCCAATGGACTGCATAGCCTCAATATCTGCGTCGTTGTTGATCTGAGAGTATGTTGCAAGCACGACGTGGAAGGCTTCAGGATCATGTTCGATCTCATATGCGATCTCAGCCCGCTCTGCCTGAGAGCCTCGGTATCCGATCACCGAGAGGTTTGGAGCAAATTTCTCAAATTCTCCTAGCCAGTTGTTGTAGGTACTTGGGGGAACGACAATGAGATTGGGCCAAGGCCGGGTTCCTTTTCCTTCTTTGCTCTCCTCATAATCCTGAACAAGGTGGCAAATGAGTGAAATGACTTGACAAGTCTTGCCGAGCCCCATCTCATCGGCAAGGATACAGCCTATGTTAAACTTGTAGAGGAGGGACATCCAATTCAGGCCTACAAGCTGGAAAGGTTTCATCTGGCAATGCCCATCCATGTACCTGGGCTGTTGGGCAATAGGCGGGCGCACGTATCTGGGCGCGCTGATGCTCGTAGGGGTTGGAGGCAGATCGTCTGAGTTTTGGCTTCGCTCTCGCTTACTATGCCCGAACGTATCGATATCCCAGGTATCGAGCTGCTGTCTGATAGCTTTTGCGTCACGGTCACACTTGCCGACAACATTGTCGATTGCGGCAACTGCATCAATAAAGACGCCGACAGCCTCCACAACATTCTCTCCAATGCTGACTTTGGAAGCCTTTCGGGCACCAGGCTTTTTACCGACGGTGACACGCCTAGCCTTGGATATGTCATCAAAAGGTCGCTTCTCGATCATGCAAGCAAGTTGCTCTTCCTTCATGCCTGTCATGGCAGCTAGTTCTTGAACAGTGCTTGTGTTGAGACAAGTCAGTACCCGATTATCCTCATCGTTTGAAGGCTCTGGCGATGCCTCCGCCTGATACATATCCTCCTGCCCATCGTCAACAAGGTCAATAATTAGCGGATCGTCGCTTGAGGCATGGGCGGGAGGAGATGATGGGAATGCCGGAGACGAAGGGATCGAGGTCTTTCGGAGACCTTGTACTAGTCGCCGTCGGGGTTTCTTTACAGGGCTGATGGATGCTGTGCGTGAGCGGGAGTTGGCCCGGCTCGCCGCTGCTGATGATTGGAGAGCCGCCTTGCTAATCAGACGTCTGCCAGGTTTAGGGTTGGACGCGGGCTGTTTGGACTGACGCATTTGTAGTTCGAGATAGTCTATGGCTTCTGTGAGATCGTTTTTGCATGCACTCAATGCCTCCTTGGCCTTGTGCGAAGGCACTCCTTCTCCAAAAACATCATAGATCTGTCGGAGTTTAGTCTTGATGGTCTTTTCCGAGCTCTCTGGTTCAGGATTGTACGCGAATGCCGAGATCTGTGCCTTAAACGTTGTCGGTCGAATATCGCCACGGGGAGGTGTGAGGTCGTCCTCATCGTCCGAGATGAGATTGATAGGCTCAACAGCCGGTCGCTTGTTGGTCATTGCAGGAGGAGGCCGTTGTGGAGGACGAAAAAAGGTACCGAGAGGGGCAACTCTGCTACCAAGAGTGTTACCCAGAGGTGTAGGTTTTTTAGGTTGTTGGAAGGGCGATGATGCAGGAACTTCCACAATGCTGCTTGCAGGAGAGGAGCTTCGCATTGGTGCAAGTCCAGGTTTCTGAAGGACTTGTGTTGGTTGTGTTGTAGTATCTCGGTCACGAAAAAAGGCAGACGGAGAGCAGGGAATTGTGTCCGTTATTTCATCGGCATCGTCAATGGTTATTGTATTGCGAGCGAGCGATGGGGTGCGAGGTAGAGCGTTTGAATGCCGGATTGGCAAGGGTGAAGAGCTTCGTGCCATTATAATAGTAGGTGGATTATTATGGGCGAACGAAACAATAGGAGTAAAAATCGAGGCTAGAAGTACTTTGGATCGTCTAGGGCGGGGGCTGCCACTGCAAATGAACGGATTGAGCGTTTGGTCTGTTCTTCTCTGCCCTTCTTATCGTTCGGCCAACAGAAAACAGAGCACTGGATGAAAGTGGCAGACCGGTGTCATTAAGGAGAATGCTTAGTAGAAAAAGGGGAGGAAAAAAAAATCAAGAAACGGCGTGTTCAAAGTCGGAGAGTGAGAGATGATGGTGCTTGCGAGTACCAGGAGGATCCCAATCCAATCCAAATCCCGGAGGGGTGTGAAGTGAGCGAGTGAAGGTGGAGATTTTTTGAAGTGCACTCAAATCTTTAACGCGACCCGCATCAATTGCATCACGAAGTCACGTGAATGTTCAACTTCGCGTCAGTGTCAGATACATACGGTGAAAGAGAAAAGGTTGGAAGGAGTCAATTGAATCAATCAGGGAAGAAAAACAAAAATGGCCCTGTTGAATTGGTAATTAGACGAACAACGATTTTCTTTATGGATCTCAACTTATGGTGAGAACAAAGAATTCCACATTTTCTATCTGATAGCGCGCGTTGATCATCTCATGCTTTAGTAGTGCTTCTTACTGGTAATCCTCAAACTCACCGCACGTGCAAGTGGGGACCTACCTCCTCTAACCTTCACAGCTCAATTGAGTAGTACATATCCTCAACTCGACTACAGCACTTAAGACGATACCGAGCCTAACACTCCTCTCGTACACTTTCAAAATGGCCACTCGACGCATCGTTGCTACTGAAAAGACCTTCCTCGATAAGGACGATCCCGTTGATGAGCATTCTAGTACTGCTCCTGCCGTTCCCAGGTAAGTTTTCTATCCATTTACCTTATTCAAACCGCCATTATTGCCACCTATCTCATCTTATGCATTGCACTACATCGATCACATCTATCTAAACTGACGATTTTGACAGCCAAGTCATCTACAAGCTTCTAGCATTCACTTTTGCCATGATTGTGGTCCCCATTGGTTCCTATTTTCTTACTGTTAATACCGTCTTTCGTGGTATATCTTTTCACCCTGACGTGTCATAATCAAGACTAATCACAAACAGGAAACTCTTCTCTTGCTGGTGGCTTAGCTGCTGTCTTGGCCAACGTCGTCCTTGTGGGATACATTATTGTAGCTATGAAAGAGGATCAGTCGGACAAACAAAAGCCAGAGAGCAAGAAGGACAAGTAGACGCAGCGTCATACATAGAGTTGATTCACTCTTTCATAAATGTGTATCCGGCAAGATAAGAGTCTCAGGAGGCAATCATCTCAATTATTTTCTCACGTCATCTTCATGACCATGCCTCGCTAGCTTGGGCGGACCACCATCTCTGGATGACCTCTACAGCCACGTGTATATGCTATGTACGTCTCAAGAGTGAGTATAATTAATGATGATCGTGGTGGTAGATCCATCCTCTGCCCTGCTCCTCGGGGAGACCCTCGAAGGGGTTGGCTTCACAAGGCCTGACCTGCCAACGCCCAGTACAGTTTCGTTTGCTAATATACCATTCCGAAACAAAACTCAAGTGCTTCGCCTTATTCCATTGGGAGAAAATAAACCGTATCGTCACAACTGTAAACCAATTTGACCCAAGTTAAACAGTATCTGCACCTCGCCCTAGAAGAGGGACGAATCATGAGGCACGGCAGCATACTCCAGGGGTCCATCGCGAAATCTGTCGAATAGTACAGGCGCTTAAAGTACGGTTCGATCGTGCCGTTCGACGTTGAATATCAAAGAAAACGGGTATCGACAAATGAAAGTAGTTGCATGATAAGGTTTGTTCCGTGTGCGTTTCAAACGTTGATAGTCATTACTGAACCGTTGGTTCTTCAAGAGTTTTTGCTGAACCTACGAGAAAACCAACTCTTGCGCTTGTCCCCGCCAGCTGCTTGCTGAGGTTGGTATGTTGACTGGTGAGTTGATGTCCTCCTTAAAAGGGTATTCTTCTGTTTCTGCGGTGGAACCGAGGCCTGAGCCTGTGTCGTAGGAGGTTGCAAATGCGAATGCGAAGGTGGTGGTGGTTGCGGTTGTCCCTCATTGTTCACACCAGAACCAGATGCTGGCCAAGGGCGTGACTGGTATGGCTGCTGAGGCTGATATGAGCCGGACGCATACTCATTCAATGGCTCGCGGCGCTTAGCCGGCATCGTCCGATCGATTGAGCTGTTGTCGCTGCTCGTAGGGTCTGTCTGATAGCCTGCGTGATCCGAATTGCCACTACCCGCAGCAGAAGTCACCGTCTCGTATGATCGATCCTTGTGGGGAAGAGGATAGATATTCTGATCGTGGCCGCTCTGGTACTGTGGCTCAGACTGCATTCTAGACATACGTTGCCGAGATGGACCAGTGCCAAAGCCATTGCTGTAAGCTTGCCCATCGAAGTAGTTGCTTCGGGTAGACCCATTTTCAAATTGATTCTCAGGTCTAAAGGAAACGGGGCGATTGTTGTAGTAGTTGTCGCGAGGGAAGCGAGGCTGACTATTATAGGAACTATTCCGCCTGTTCCAGTTGGCTTGTGAGTCCGTTTCTGTGCGGTGTTATTAAGTTGACTGAATCTGATGCAAGACATCTTACTTACCCGCTCGGTAGAGAGACTTGCGTGAGTAACCACCATCGATTGCGGCCTCGAAACTACGGATCGTGTCTAATGGGCGCTCCCACCTGTTTCGAGTCGGGTTCGACTTGTCGGGATCCGCTATATAAGTTGTCAGTGGTGCCATGTTGTTCATGCTAGCGAATCTACCCACCGATAGAGTTTCCGAAGGCATCCTTGTGTTGCATGGACCGCAAAGGGGCAAAACTCGACTCGGTCATCATGGCAGCGATGGCAGCTACTGTAGTGTTAGTGGGCGACCTCAACTTCCTGTTGCAGACTCAGGAGATGTCCTAACATACATGGCTCTGCTTCGCTTATGGCTAACGTGGGATCCGCTTTGCTATGTAAACGCTTCGCTTCCTTCTCGGCGTGGGTCTCTTGCAAGTCCTTGCTACCAGAGCTCTTATGCGACTTTTGAGAATGAAAGCTGAAGGTTCGGTTGTGGGCTGGCGGATTCTGCGAACCTTTGCGCGGCGAGACAGAGGCAGTCTCTTGATATTGCTGCTGTTGATAACCCTGCGCCGGATAATTCGACGGCGGCGGAGGATATTGGCGGTATTGTTCAGTGGAGGTAGCCATGGTCGCGGCGCTTGGGGGGAGGACTGTTTTATTTGATGTGGTGCTTGGCCGCAATGGATCTCAGAAAGGCCCTGGCTTGGCGATTAGAGTCTCAGCGTGATAAGGCGGGTGGAGAGTTGCAGGCAATCGACCGATGCGATGGGGATTGTGGATAAGAAACTGGAGATTGCAAGGAGCAACGCGGTCGGGGAGAAAAGACCGAAACCAGACCAAACGGCTACTAGCAAGGAAGAGCAGGAATTATCGTGGATCCTGGGATGAATATATTGGGAGTGGAGATTTATTAAGAGCTGCTGGCGTAAAAGGCTGTGATGAGAGGCTGGGCTTTCAAGCAATAGTGTGGCCCGGTTGCGTCGGAGTTTGGGTGTACGTATCGTATCAGAAAAGATCCCTGTAGATATGTTTAGGGAAGGGGTGGGGATGGCTCGTGGGCGGGCGCCTGCACTGCAAAAGAAGAGCCAGGTACGACAGGATTTATAGAACGAGTGGCTAAGGAGACAAGGCGATGATACCGTACTCTGCACACCAAAGTGAGGTGTGATGTGTCGCCGGTGGCTGCGGGTATCTCTGACTCCGTACGCGGGACGATGTGATTATTCGTTGGCGCTGTGGTCTTGGCCCGGACTGGTACTTTAATTCTGAACAACCGGACTACAGCGCAAGAGAACAATGCAATGTATATCTGTAGAAAGGCACTGAGTTCTTGTCCTTGGCTGGCCGTGAAACAGTCCAATAAAATTTGACCGGGATGTGGGAAAGCGAATCGCTGTTTTCTTTATCAGGCCGTGTTCAAATGCGAGCTAGAGCGGCGCCGGGTGCGTTTTGATGCTAATGCCTGCGGCTGCGTGATAATGATGTGGGATCGGCGTGCTGGGGGCTGATCCTCGTAAAGTGACTGCCGCTTTTTTGTGTTGTTTCTTTGGCAGTACCTGAGTATCGAGCTTATCCCCTTTCGTATTTGATTGATCTTTATTTATCACTTTGTTGGGGTATCCGTCGGAGAATGGATCTTCGAACAAGTCCAGTGCTTCGTAAGTGCTTGCGTTGGGCCTGGGTGATCACTCGTTTGGTTGATTTTTTCCCTTTGCTTTCTTGACGTCACTATTAATTAGAAATTTCTAGTGTCGGCTGGCGTGAAGTTCAGGGGAATTGAGCCATGCCACGTTGAATCTGATCGGAAGAATCGTCCGGAGTGGCTTGTTGCTGAGACTCTTAATAGTGCTCGTTTTTGATGGACAGGGGTCCAGCCGATAGTGGGCCTCGCGTGTTGTCGAGTCACTAAAAGGGTGACGGAACGGAGTTGGAAATTTCTCAGAGGCCGGGAGCAGTGAAGATTGTCGTTCAAGCCAGCCTGGGGATTCGACTGGAGATCGAGCTAATACCGCGAAGCCAGATGCCGTGTGCTGGAAACCTGGGAATGGCCAATGTGTGTCAAAGTCGTAGGAGGAAGCGTTGATTTGCTAGTGGGATCCTGCTCGTTGATCAATTACTCGTGAATGCGCAGGTGAGATGTCTAGGTAGGTAGGTTCTTGATAGGTTATCGAATAGCGATCTGCCCCTGCAGATGGGCTCGAACCGATGATAGCTTCAGCGCAAAACCAGTAAACGAAAGACAAACAAAGAGCAGGCAAAGGAAGCGAGAGTGAGGAAGCGAGATCTTTTCTTGGTGAAAAGTGAGGAAGCTTTTTAGGAAGAATGAGGGGAAACTACGTAGAGGCCAAGAGGTTTTTAAGTGAGGTGATATGCTTCTATTAAGGTCTGATAGTAGGGCACCTTCTCATCGGTCGGGATGGGATGTTCGTGTCTAAGTTGGTAGGAATCGGCTTCGTCGCTTCCTCCGTATTCGCCGACTCCATTATGAAAACCAACCAAAGGAACGACTTGGTGCTCAACACCACACCGATATTGGTATAGATGAACAGTTGATACACAGACTAGGGCCAGTTGGAGGCGATTGCATACGCGTACAACATCAACATTACAGCATGGAGCCTCTGCGACTGCCGAAAATGTTTGTATCAGATCTCGAACAGCACCTCTGAAGAAGAGAGCCTACCTTAGGTAGAGAGGCCTTCCCTAGGCCATACCCGGAGAGTATCGAGACACACCACATCACCAGGTCATGACGCGTCGTTTCCCCTTCCTCCCCGGCTACTGCAGTGACGGCCACGACATGCATACGGGCTCTCTACATATGTACAGTACATCTGCATCTACATTTGTTGCTTACCATTTACGAGGATACAGGAGCTTGGTGGCCCAATGGGGGAGAATAATAGCTGCAGAGTTGCAACCGCTTACACCAAAGTTCGGTCCTTGAATTCTCCTTCAAGGCTAATAATTCATTTACCACCCTGTGTAGCTGATGATGTTGACTTTTATGGTTTTCACTGTAATCGTCGTAAGCCAGAGGCTAAGCCATTAAACTCAATGGCTCCTCCAATAGACACTGGACGGTACCATCCCGTCAGGTATCCCACTCTGTACAGAGTACCGAGTAATATACGTTCTAACGTTAGTAGTTTATTATATTTGCAGGAAGTTGGTCTCGACCGACTAAAGCCAAGAATCATCATGGGCATCTGGATGGCGCTATTGATGCCATGCCACGTCTTGACTTCTGAGGCTCCGTGTTTGTGCATGAATGCCTGATCAGATGCATTTTTGTCCCATGTTGTGTGAGCTGAACTGAGTTGAGCTGTAGCCTGTGGTGCGAGCCAAGTGCAATGTAGCACAACAAAGGGGAGCACTAAGTACCTAGAGTTAGGTACCTAGGAAAAGGTGGCCAGTTAGTTAGTAAATAGCACAGGCTCTTTCTTGAAAGGCTGGGGAGGCTGGGGAGCTGGATTGAGTTGAGATGGAAAGGAGCCCTAGTACTCCGTAACTAATCGCCGCCTGTTATGGGCCTCTCTCAGCAATTTCCAGGTCATCTTGACGTTGTCGATGGTTGTCTCGCCCCTGTTTTATCTCGTGTTAGTGGCTCCCACACACCATCTCTGGTGTTGTCTCTTCAACAGGCGCATAGATCCATCACGATATGGTATGGTGCGGTACCGATACTTATTATGTCGGGTGCAAGCTCAGCCACATCTAGGGTTCCAATTTTGAATCTCGATGCTTCCTGCTGATCGGCCCTTTGTCCAACTCGGCTTGGACGCTGCACAAACGCCATTTTTGTGAAAAACTTGCTGCCAGTCTTTATGCAAAGCCCCAGCGAATAAGGCACAAGATCCAAGCTCGTTTAGTTGCTTGGCTACGAAGACGACACCCTACCAACCCTCCACGGGTTGAAAGATTTGCTACCAGTAAGTCAGCTTGCCGCACTCCAACACCCCGGGGATGATACCCCGGTCAATAGATTTTGAGGGAAGCCTGAAGGCGAGGACCTGGGCTGCATTTGTAGGTATGGCATTTTGCTCTCGTCGAATTGCCCATCCATGGAATTGGTGTTTCTACCAAATGGGACAAGTTTCAAGATAGGGTCTGCAAAATAGGCGCTAAAACCAAAAACCAAGTTGAGATGATCAATGTTGAGTTTTTGTGTAGGCTAAAATAGAGCGGCGGCTTATCATAGGTTGTGGATGAGAGCGGTCTTACTGTAGGCCGCGGATAGATCTCAGGAGTAGATGATAGTAGAGCTGATATTGGACGCGGTTCAACTCTCGTCTGCCCTGTTTTATCACCCATCTCCGCCCTGTGAAACACACTTGCTAACGACGAGGGACAGGATTTGAACCTTGATTCTTCGTTGCGAGACATTTGTCGTTGAACACAATGCCTTGAACTCAAAATACCTGTATTGGCCATACACAATACCTATGGTTGGCCGGCTTTGCCGGCTGAGCCCCAACGCAATGCATAATGCGCCGTTATCCAGACAGGCCAAACGATCCTCTTTGCTGCTTGGTGATACTAAGTTTAGTTCTTGCTTTGCTTGGTTCGTCTCCAAAATCCAGGTAATTTGCCCAAGTGGCTCAAGCTGTAGTTATCATGTATACGATTTTGATCTTGTTGGCTAGCCTAACGACAACCATCCTCCTCGAGTTTGGAACGGCAAACATACGTCGTCCGTGGATGAAACAGTAGCGGTAGTTGCATGACATCTATACAGTCGGAATATTTTCCATTAATCACGGGTGCTCTCTGTCCAGCCCATCCCGTTTCAACGGTGACGGTTTCGCCCTGGCAACTCGTTTCCCGAGAACCTTCATAATGTGGACAGTGTAGGGCTTAACTTACACAGATTGATCCGACCGCCGCCAATGCATCTTTCAGTGGAAGGTAATTGGATGTGCCCTGACGGGATATTACCGCGGCGAATGACTGGTCAATATTTGATATCACAGCTATTGCATTTCGTATATGTATTATGCGGTGAAACTGCTGCACTAGGCCCTTGATATTGATACTTGGGTTGATCTGACGATAGAAAAACCCCTTTCCTCTTCCCGAACATATCATTCATACCTCCATCACCTGAACCTCAAACCCTACTGACGACGGTATTACCACATGTTCAGCTTCGCAATACTGGAAGGAGAGTTCAGAATGAGTTGGGATGTGAATGTACAGTCTTCTTATGTCTGGTTCTCCTAGAGCCTATAAGTTCCCCATGCAGACTCTACAAGAAGACTGGTCAAACCGCTCTCGTTTACATGCGAGACTTGCTACATGTTGCTGGGTGGTATGAGTACGAGTCTTGAACATAGAACATTCAACTGAACATCGTTGACCGAGGATGTCGACTTTGTATTCGCTTTTCACTCCCCTCTATAGTATGTCCAACGCTTCTCACATCTTCCAGCATTGTTGTGATTGTCCGTCGATAGTGATATCCTTGCCTTGAGCATGGCCGAGGCTGCGTGACAATAACGAGTTGTGTCCTTCAGGTTATCTTTAGTACATTGGCCGAGCCACATCTGGCGGATGTATCTGGATCATTGGTCTCTTTTGATTCAAGTAGGTACACAATATGGCCAGCATTATTAGGTGGGTAGAAGCAGGAGGCACGTGGAATGCGGTCACAAAGTTATGGCATATTACGAACAATATGGCAGCGTATCACATTACATAGAACACATGGAGGCAACCCGACGCAGGCATCCGAGTCTGTGTAGCCGTGGGATGGGGAACGAGTTGAGCCATCAAAGGTTGTTGTGAAGTGTTGTTTCAAAAGCAGTTTCCGATTCATCATAAGACGCCGACCATGGCTCAAAACTTCCCCGCACGAGTCAAATCACAATCCGGCTTTCAGGAACGCTGTGTACTGCCGTAATAGAGGCCCTGGACCTGGCATTCATCAATGATTCGCTTGTACCCTATTCACGACCGTAGCCGAACACCGGTCCCGAATCCCAACCACCAAAAAGTATTCCATCGCTGAAGCCCCTCTCAGTGGACTGCCCTGGGCGAGATCGAGTTCCGCCAACCGTTTCATGAAAGGGGAATGAAGTTGTATCATCAAGACGAAGGTGCTCAGGTGTGCAGAGCCTTTTCGGGGGTTGGGATTTGACGTCTTTTTTTGAATTCAATGCCTCAAAGCAAGGCAATATGTTTTATCCTTGCCTCGACCAATGCAGCCAAATGAGAACCGCCCTCACTACCAACTCCAGCCCGAAGCCCTTTTTTTATATCGACGAAGGGTACAACATGACACGAACGGAAGCACCGAAAGACTTGGTGGGAAGGGGGGAGGTGAACTTGGCGCGGACGACGCCGGAGTTTCCTGCAGACAAGTTAGATGGTTGTTCATGTCGTCGTTCACCGGGTCGAGTATTAATTACCGTGTGGTCGGGTGACCTTGCCCCAGATCACGCGGATCTTGGTGCCGCGGATCTCCTTCTGGCCCCGGTAGACGAAAGCAACCTTCTTGCCGAGATAGAAGCTATCATGACTGTCAGTATCCAGACCGACTGGGAACATTCCTCTCATGTTGACGTACTTGGCGGCGTTGGTGTCATCAACACCCTCAATCTTGATCAGGCTGGTAGCAGGGCGGGTGGTGTGACGAGAGCGCTGGTAGCTCAGGTGACGTCCCCTAAACCAATATCGTCAGTCCAAAATTCCTATCGCTCGTTGTGTTCGTGCCGTGGCTTCGCGGAATATCGATATCGAAAATCTGAAGAGTGCACACTTGTCTGGGCAAGTACATCCTCCTCATATCGCATGCGTGATAGACTGGCTGGCAGGAGGGTTTACTCACTTGACGTATACTATAGGCAAAGTTAGCGACGAATTCATCGATATTCAGATTTCCAAATTTGCGAGCCGAGCCCAGTCGGTGTGCTCGTCGCTTCTCTGGCGGGCGGGTTAAACTCACGTCTGTGGCCGGCTTCTGAAGGCATCTTGACTGTGGTATGACTTCCGTCCTCTCAAACAACCTGCGGTTAGTAGATAGCTGATTGTTTGAACGAAAGACCTTCGCGTTGGTGAGGTGCGTGTTTGGTGATTGATCTGTGGAGTGGGGAGGGTGCGCCAATCGCACTTTCCTGGTCAACCCTAGAAATCACGTGCTGGGCCACTTGCGGCGGATAAGAGGTGGCTGCTGTGGCTAGTGCATTCACGATTTCGATCTATCCTTTTAACAAATACCTTTGGTTAGTAGGTAGTAAAGTAGTTTAAACCAGTAACTTTGGTAGGAAGAAAATATTCTGGCTGATCCTGGATTACGAACAGGAATCTGGATCAATTGTGTCTCGAAGACACCTCGTTCTACAATGCTTTAACCGGTGAAGAGTGGTGCCAGTATTCCCATTATCACTGTCTTATAAATTGTCCTTGCGTATGAGCGTAGAGGTCCTTAGCGGCAATACTGGTCCAGCTTGAGCCTGGATAGGCTTGGACAGCAACCACCATTTGAAGCTCTCTCCAGATCTCAAGTGGCATGTTGACACGAGAAGTTCAACAACATTGGCTCTCGTGGCTGGGTAGAATATATTTCAAAGTACCATGCCATAAATTCCCTCAAGACAGCTGACTACCTTAAATTCACCGGACTTCTTGGTCAGAAGTTAAATGGAATCATTTCCTGCATTCACCTTTTCCGCCCCAATGATTTCTTGGTGAAGGTTTGGGGTTTAGTTAAAGCCGACACCGGGGAGAGAGGGGCCGAGTAGGCGCTCGTGAATCCTGGCACCGAAGTGCTTCGGAATTTGGTATCCGAGCAAGGCAGGTCAAGATGAGCTCATCGAAGATATTGATGGAGCTCACCATTTTGTCCATGTGAGTTCTTTTTTACTTCATGTTGGGTGAAGAGGAGGATGTAATATCATTGGTATGCTAACGGCTATCTAATGAGTGCCTGTTGCGACCTTACACTCTTGAACCACATTATTTTTGGTCTATATAAATACCGACTGAGCGATTCATCAATAATTGACCCTTTACGGGCAGGAGTGCAAGAAAACAGATTCGGATTCTTAGCCGGCGATCTGATGATCGGAGTTTAATCGACTAGATTGTTTCTCGGTGCTTGCAGACCTTGGGAGTTGCTCAGTCGAGACATACCTATCTGGAAACCAGGGGTCTTGAGTGGACCTGTTGTTGTCTGGCAGGTCGAAGCACTGCATGTCACAGACTTCCATCACTAACAACTATGGAGAAGATCCTGAGACACCGCGGTTACGCCGTGAGGCCGGATTTTTGGTCTACGTGCTTGCCGCCAGATTACGAGATTCAGCTGGAGGTTCTCTATCTGAGCGTCATCTTTTATTAGTGAGCCTTACTGATCTATTTACATCAAGATTAGCAAGAGGAGAATGCTTATTACACTTTCCGGAATCGGCAGTGGCATCGTGTAACGGACGACGCTCCATGTGTGAAGGACGGGAACAACACCGACACCCCAATGTCTTGATAATCAGATTGTACCTAGGCTCAGTGGGCCTTGGTGTGTCCCTCCCTGTTGGGGGAGCGGCAGAATAGGGAGAATTGCATTGGGCTACCTTAGGCGGCTCGCTGGTTTGGCAATCCAGGGACCGCCACCGCCGCCGAAGCCAGGTCGGACAGGACTCGGTGAAGGATCGATGCCCGGGGGTGCCGGAGAAGCTGACAAAGAAGTCGGATTGTTTAGTTGGGGAAGCAGCATGCTTCGTCATGCTCACGGCACATAACTGTGTAATGGACAAGTCTGGGTGTCCTATCAACGGTTGCCATTGTGTCGATGCGGGCCTGGTCATGAATCACAAAATGACATGAGAGGGGAGGAAAGAGCTGATAGTTAAGAATGTTGGTAACGTATTGCTGAGACAAATAAACCCAGAGAGGTTGCTGGGTTGAAGTGTGTGGAAACACCATACGTCAAGTCCGCGACAGATCCAGTCAGACATTGAGTTGCGTAGCATGGCCCCGAAAGCACGGAAACGATTCGACCGCTTGCGCCTGAAGCAATTGGCCCGGGCGAGAAGAATTGATGGATTCAGTGTTAGTTTAAAAAGGACTCCATAAGTGTAAATAGGTAGGCAAAATTTAGGCAAAATAGCAGTGAATTAGTAGTTTGTGACAAGTCCGGAGATAGAATTGCCGCTGGGTACATCTGTGCTATGCCACGCGAGAAGAAATACAGCTTATCTACCTGGGTGTCTGAGTGATGCCCTCGCAAGGACATCGCATAGCAGTACACATTCATAACTATAACTAATTCAAAGTCTGGACTGGTTTGATCACCGGATCCAGCCAAGACTTTGTTAGGTGAATACCTCCATGACAAGTAACTCAGTGGACGGACCTACACTCTCTTCTACCAATCCACCCACTCTTTTTTTTTTAGGGACTTTCACTTCTGGATTTTAGGGAACCGACTGCATCATAGCCCCATCGCTCACGCAGGGATCCCACCTATCGATGGAGGTGGATGGATTTGGATTGTTACCTTAGCTCCCCCCAGCTGCTGTGCTCAGGTCTGCGGCGGGCATTGGACGCTCCCGTCGTCATAAAACCTTCCTGGCCAGGCCCCAAAACCTCGTCACCTTGTCCGTTTCCATTTCCATCTTCCAGATCTCTCTCATACTTCCTCCACTCTCCCATTTGTCTTGTACAGCTTATTCTCATTCCCTTCTGTGTTGTATCTCGTTCCCCAGCCCATACTTGAACCTCAACAATGGATCCGTAGGTGCTCCCCTCAACCATCAACTTCCCAAACACCCCCACCATGACTTTGCGCTCTAGCTGCGAGCTATCATGCTCGCGCTGAGTGTTTTGCGATACGATCGCGGCTCCTCACGCCTCAATGTCTGAACACCACAAGTGAAAAGAAAAACCTCTTTACTGATACAGTTTTCCCTCTAGATGCATGGAGCTCAAGCAGAACACGACAATCGTCGTGCTCGGCGCTTCTGGTGATCTGGCGAAAAAGAAGACGGTGGGGAGCTCCCCCAACTGCCCCTCACATACTGATGTGCTTGAGCTAACATGTTCGATTTTGCTGCATGATAGTACCCTGCGCTTTTCGGTCTTGTAAGTGACTAGTCCATTGGACAGAGCTCTCTTCTCTCGACTAACATGCCCTCAGTATCGAAATCAGTTCCTGCCCAAGGATGTCAAAATTGTCGGATATGCCCGCACCAAGATGGACCACGATGAATACATTCGACGCATCAAGTCATACATAAAGACACCCACAAAGGAGACTGAGCAGCAACTCGAGGAGTTCGCCGGGCTTTGCACCTACGTCTCGGGCCAGTACGACAAGGATGAGTCCTTCCAGGGTTTGGAGCAGCACCTCCAGGAGGTTGAGCAAGGCCGCCCCGAGAACCACCGTCTTTTCTACATGGCGCTGCCTCCCAGTGTCTTCACCATTGTTTCACAGCACCTGAAGAAGATTTGCTACCCCAAGAACGGTGTCGCGCGTGTGATTGTGAGTGAAAACACCCTCATCATGGTAAAGGTTGGCTAACCATCCCCGCAGGTCGAGAAGCCCTTCGGCAAGGACCTTGCCAGTTCCCGAGAGCTTCAAAAGTCACTCGAGCCTGATTGGAACGAGCAGGAGCTGTTCCGAATTGACCACTACCTTGGTAAGGAGATGGTCAAGAACATTCTGATTCTTAGATTTGGCAACTCTTTCCTCGGCGCCACGTGGAACCGACACCACATCGACAACGTCCAGATCACCTTCAAGGAGCCCTTTGGTACCGAGGGTCGCGGTGGCTACTTTGACGAGTTCGGTATCGTTCGTGATGTCATGCAGAACCATCTCCTCCAGGTCCTTACTCTTTTGGCTATGGAGAGGCCCATCTCTTTCAACGCCGAAGATATCCGTGATGAGAAGGTTCGCGTTCTCCGTGCCATCCCAGCCATTGAGCCCAAGAACGTCATCATCGGTCAGTACGGCAAGTCTCTTGACGGAAGTAAGCCCGCCTACCGTGAGGACGACACCGTTCCCAAGGACTCGAGATGCCCCACTTTCTGTGCACTCGTTGCTTACATCAAGAACGAGCGCTGGGATGGCGTACCTTTCATCATGAAAGCCGGAAAGGCTCTCAATGAGCAGAAGACCGAGATTCGAATCCAGTTCAAGGACGTCACATCGGGTATCTTTAAGGACATTCCCCGAAACGAGCTTGTTATGCGCATTCAGCCCAATGAGAGTGTCTATATCAAGATGAACTCTAAGCTGCCTGGTCTCAGCATGCAAACTGTTGTTACCGAGCTGGATCTCACCTATCGACGACGATTCTCCGACCTCAAAATCCCCGAGGCATACGAGTCGCTTGTCCTTGACTGCTTGAAGGGTGACCAGTCCAACTTTGTCCGTGACGACGAGCTCGACGCCAGCTGGCGCATCTTCACCCCTCTCCTCCACTACCTTGACGACAACAAGGAGATTATTCCCATGGAGTACCCTTACGGTATGGTTTTGATACGAGACTTGCTGAGTTTTACTTACATTGTTAATAGGTTCTCGTGGCCCTGCTGTTCTGGATGACTTCACCTCCTCTTACGGTTACAAGTTCAGTGACGCAGCTGGTTACCAGTGGCCAACAACCAATGCTGCTGCTCCTAACAAGTTGTAAGTTTAATAACTTGCATCCTGTAGGCTAGTCTGGGTGCGACAAAACACAGAAGCGGTTTGCTAATTCTTGTAGCTAATATCGCCTCCCCTACAATGAGAGAGTCACGACCGATTTCGGACTATGATATCCAAGCCTGGCGAGGCAACAAAACACCAATCAATGATTTACTCTATATTAAAAAACGATGGAAACTATTGTCGTAACTTTTGCGACATAATGATGGGCATTTGCTTCTGGGAACTTTTTAGATGCGTTCACATTGGGGGATTGGCTCATTGTTTACGAAACGCTCAATCAAATGAAAATTTCTATTTCAACCTTGAATTTACAATTCCTAGTTTGGATGGGAATGACTGCGTAGCCATAATACCAAGGCTCTTTATGCCCTGCGAACCTGCCTAACCAATACTCCGATAGGCTGTGGTATTGGGCCATCGACGCCACAGATGTTCAGAGATCAAAGGGTTGAAAGACATGGTAGGCTTACATAAAGACATCATGGATATTACGGAGGCGCATCAATGGCGATGTATGCCTCATCATCAATAGTTTTTCAAGATACGAAAAGACATACTGTATGTGCCAAATAGATTAAGCACAAAATCTACCTTGCTACTGAAACGCTCTTTATTTTAATCGATGGTGGTGAATTTAATGAATCCGTGCATAACATGATATGCAACCTTCACTTTGCCCCCAAAGTCTTTTTGTGCTGACTTGTACCTGGCCTATCACATGACTAGGCGTGTCAAGCGCTCGGCCAAATGAAGCAACAATCAAGACTCCTCCAAAAGTGAACAAACGATTCACCCGACGAAACGACACCTCTTACACAGACGATCCTTCACGAAAAGAAAAAACAAAATTAGATTTTAGGGCGCCAAACTCTATAACCTTATGTATGATTCGTGCGCGCACTTCCTCACATGACCTGGCAGGTCTTCATTCGTTACCCCCAGCGCCTCTGAAGACTTCTCGCCCTGATATCAACAACTACGACCAACCACCTACTCCTCCAGGATGAGCGATCCTGCCAGCGAAATAGTCCACATCACTCAGGGCTACATACCACTATCCAAGGTTCTTACGCGACTCGCGCAATCGACTCACAATGCGCTCCAGGATCAGATTGCCGCACTGGCAAAGATGCCTTTGCCTGCTGCCGCCATGAATGGAAACTCGACGGTACCGAACAGCGACGTCGAAGACGGTTCTGGCGAAAACATTGCCAAGAAGACATCAATACTGAACTTTGCTATGAGGGAGCATCGGAAATGGGTTAAAGCGCTTGTGATTACAGAATGGAGTCGAAAGGCCGACATGGTTAGCAAGCTTATCGACCTGAGATTTCACCTCCAAGGGCAAGAGGTCTTGTTCTCCGGGGCCCTGGATGTTATGGGCCACGTCAAAAGGGATTTGACGTTTGCGAGAATGCCAAGTCCTGATCTGAAAACAGCCCTCCAAGTACTGTCAACTGGAGAGGCCGCTTGGATGCCTGATGTAGGTTTTGCGCATCGCGAGACAACGGCGACCAAGCTGACTTTGCTACTAGCTCTCCTACATCGAGCCACCCCCCCTAACACGACAGGAACAAGTTCAATGGATCAGCGATCTCGATACTCAACTATCATTGCGACTTAACCTAGAAGATTTCGACAAGATCCCATATCACTTCAGAAACTACGAAATCGATTCCGGCCGAGTAACATTCAAAGTTGCGGGAGAATTCGAGGTTGATCTCACAATCGCAGACGAAGATTTCGAGAAACAGTTTTGGTTCATCGACTTCCGGTTCGCTTTTGAACCAGCAGCATCCTCGATTCCCGACGGTCTAAAGAATTACCTAGAGGGGCAGGTAAATGATATCCTCAGCAAAGACGGACTGTTAGGCTGTTATCAATTCCTACACGAACTGGTCCTCACACATAAGCTCAACGAGCTCAAGAGACAAGCAAGTCAACTTAGCAGAGGTTCATGGACGGGAACCCTCAAGGTCGAGCCACTCAATCGAGCGTTGGCAATTCAATATTGGACTTCGCGCACACAGCTTGGTAGTCCGAAGAGTTGGATCTTAGTCGCCGTGAATAGCGGCCGGAAGCCCAATGGCCAACCTGATCCCAAGTCCTCAAGTCACTTGGTGGCGAAATGGTATCGAGACAATAAGGAGGTGAAGGACACGAACATCTCTTTCGACGCGGACAATTTATCAGCCGAGACCCTTCTGAAGACGGTTATTGGCCGGCATGTTGAATTCCTTTTGGGCAGCATACACAGCAGATTGCAAGCCTTCCCTCGTTTCCAAAATCGAGATGCTGCTATGATTTTGAACATCTCTCACGATGATCCCGCGACTTCATTCTTAAGTGTGCAGGTCGGTTACAAAGATAGCGCATCCCTGCTTGTGGAGCCAACAACTGGTGTTTTCGCTGTCAAGCCTCATTCGAAGTTCACCATCCAACATGAACATTTATTAAATAACGGAAAGAATCCGGCGGATGACGGCGCAGCTTGCTTGGAGAATGTGAGATGTGGAGTCATGGAAGATGAGCTTATTCGCCGCGGAAGTACGACAGGCTGGACTACCAAGAAGAGTCCTTTGAGCAAGGATGAGTTGAGATCTTTGACCAATACCCGCGAATGGACCAAAACGATTTGGCTTCAGAGAACTGGCTGGGACCCAAACTGGTTCGTCATGGTCATGCTGAGTCCGAGCGGGGATGCGTGGTGGCTTGTTGATGTGTAAGTTGGGATAAAGTACCAATAGTTGTGTTTGCAATGCACTAACATGTTTGACAGCAGCCGAAACGCAAATGGACAGTCGAATCGCTTGTCATCGAAGCTTCCTCTCAATAAGGGCTATCCTCATCTTGAAGATGAGTTCTGGAACAACCTAACCCTGTTCGCGACTGGCATGATTGCTCAGGCAGTGGACCAACACGAGCTTTATCGGCACAACATCAGGTTCCTATTGAAAGACACAAGAAATTGGTCTCTTCCCCAGCAGGTCCGACTCCCGACCCTCGAAATCTCTCTCTCAGACATCTTCCCATCCATGGTCCCCAACACGGCGGAGAAGAATAATGCAAAGGCTGCAAATGAGTCCAGCACTGGTCCAGAGACCTCTAGGCTTGGACCAGTTGCGCCAACTGCATCCACATCGGGCATTTCAACCAGGCAACCATGGGCCGACAATATCGTCTCAATCAGGTTTAAGGGTGTTGAGCCTGTCGACAAAGAAGCCTCTGGTGCAGGTGGCCCCATCTCAGATGTTGTTTTCATGTGTGTTTCCGATGCTATCATCAAGGTCAGCAAACCCGCCAAGTTCGCCATGCTCAAGGGCCACATGGTTGGTCGCGATGTCTCTTGGAAAGCACGTACGGGCGAATTTTGCTTACGAATGCGCTCAAATATCGGACGCTCTATCTTGGAGAACCTGAAGGCTCGGGTCAAAGCCGTGGATCGGTTTGTCAGCTTCTTTGAATCATTGGATAAGGCGAGGGGCTTTATAAAGGCCGAGTCAGTGAGTTTGAAGGAGGTGACTTTCTCCTATGGGCCTCCAGCATCGCAGGCGGTCGAGAACGCCGAAGCCTCGCGTCTCTGGAGAGTGGCACTGGATCTCTCCAACAATGATATTGACATCCAGGTGCAGGAGACTAATCCTCACCTTCCAGTCACTGATTTGATGCAAAAGCTTGTCAATGGTGCTAATGGTATTGGGGCTCTTATGGACTGGCTCCCTGTGTCCCTACCAACCATGGAAGCTTTCAAGAAGATCAGGGAGGCATGGTCCGACATCGAAGCCCATCGCCATGGACGGTTCAAGTTTGTAATGAACTCAACGGATGAGATGTCATTTGAGTACCTCCTTGCCGGCACTGGCCCTGGAAACCAACAGGTACAGCGCAGCATCACATTCCTCGGCCAGATCAAGCAGCGTCGAGGTGAGCCGTGGTGGCATATCGAGCGGAAGATTCCCTCTAGCGGCTTGCCTTCTTCCAACGATGAATTTTCCGCAGCACTCAAGCCTGTTTGGGATGGGAAGGGGGATGACTGGCGTGGTCTTGTCACTGGAGCAGCAGGCCGACCCGAGAATGGCATCATTGGCCTTCTTCTAGCCATCGACGAAGCTATCCGGCCACTGGCTGGCTCGACTTTCCAAAACAACCCAGAGGTGGTCATCTTGGAGTAAAACAATCACACTGCACATATTATGACGAGCTTAATTTCCATCAACCATGGTGTTGGGCGGGCTTCTTTTTTATTATCATCATTAGACGAGCGGCGAACTGGAGGGTTTAAAACAAAGCGGATGAGTGTTTTTGCGATAGCTTAATGATACCTCTATATGAACACCGAATACCATTATATTGACTACGGTTCAAGCCAACAAAACTGCTGTTTGGGTAGATGATATTGTAAATGATTTGACGTGCTATTGCATCTCGCTTAACCTATATCTTTCTATTGCCCATCAAGTAATAACACAGCTTTTTGTCCCAATATGCATTCACCTTTCCGTTCTAAAACACCTCTGGCCTTGGCCCATCACCAAAGTATATACATGCACTATTCCCCGCTACTTAAAATGGCGTACAGGGATATGTGAAGTCGCAACGACAGAAAATTGCTGAATGTCGTTAAGATACTCCAAGCCCGTGGCTTCAAGACCCTCCTTTGCCGCCGTGGCAGCATCATAGCCGGCGCGCAGGCTAGCAATAGCACCAATGCGAGTGAAGGAACCACCAGCGACAGCAAGACGCCCGCCAAAGTTATGTGTTAACTCGGTGTGCGCAGCCCTCAGGCGATCTTGGTGGCCAACGTAGTGCTGAGGGATGCACTCTCTGGCAAAATTGGCTGTGGCATAAGCTGGAGCATCGCGCGGGATGCCGAGATGACGCTCGAGCAGATTGCGAGCTTGGAGAATGGCCTCTTCCTCAGTTGGGGGGGTAACATCAGGACGATCGTAGTAGTGGCCGCCCATGAGGACGAAGAGCTTGGTACCAGCAGGCTCATCCTTTGAGCGAGTCTGAACGTCAGAATCAAAAAAGACACCGAGAGCGTGCTCAGGGTTAAGCTCAGGGGCCACGGAGTTGGGGATGAGATAGCCGAAACCGGGAGGCTTCAAATTTTCTCGTGGGAACCAGATGTTGACAGTCATGACAGAGACGGAATGTGCTGTTGAGAGCGAAGGGAGTTTGTCTCCTGTGAGACGAGCAATATCTTGTGCAGATAGCGTTGAGATGACCTTATCGTATACCTTGGAGTTGTGCTCGGACTTGTTCTTGGCGTTGGAACTGGTAACCTGACATGTGCTGTTAGGAACGTCGACCAGGCCACAAGGGGAAGATATCTTACATGAACTTGCTGGTTAGTTTTATTGTGAACGACATCTTGCACGGCCTCGCCGGTTTTTATGGTGACATTCGGTTGCTCCCGTAGGGCAGTAGATAGAGCTTGCGGCAGCGACTCCATGCCCTTGTCACCAAAGTCCACCAGCGCACTCCTTGGCTCCAGGGCCATCTTCTGAATCTGCTTGTCCTGGCCTAGAGTTTCGAGGAGAGTCTGCTCAGCCACAGGCATAGGGCGCGCCGACAGGCCGGGGTTTGGCAGGTACCAGCCCCAATACACACGATCCAGAACACTGCGAGCGCTCAGTTTGTCGATATCACCGCCATAGATACCATGCATCATGGCTGAAGCCAAGGTACCTACGCCCTTTCGACTGTTGCTCACGGCGTAGAGCCATTCAGATACCGAGTAGTCCTTGGAAGGGAGAGTTCTCTTGCGCAAAGAGTTGATGCCCAGTCCAAGACTGGCACCGATGCTCTCAAGGTAGAGCGGCTCACGGAAGATATCAAAGATACTAACATTGGGAGGCATGGGAACGAGATGGTCTGGGTAGTAGATATATCGTGGCTGTTGCCTCGGGGAGTTGACAACGAGTCCAAGATCGAGAGCCTAGAGTGTGGCATGTTAACGGAGTGCGCTTTTGGTGCTGCAGCAAATGTTCTTACCAGATCGTAGAGAACAAGGTCATCGAAGCGAAATGTGTTGCCAGCTAGAGAAGACAACGACCGAGCACCGCGCTCAAAAGATACGGTACCGCTCTTCCCCTCAACATCGACGGGTACTCTATCTGTCTTGATCCATCCTCCCAATCTGTCACTCGATTCGTATAATGTAATCTTGGCCGTCGAGGGGAGTTTCTTTGCGAGGTAGTATGCCGCCGTGAGACCCGTCAATCCACCTCCCAAGACTGCGATATTCGCGTCCTTCGCCTGCGACACAAATGTCCGTCCATTGTTGAAGAACTGCGTGTAATTGCGCGCGACAATGGGTCGTCGCCGAGTCAGTGCCGAGCTTGTGCTGAGGCTCCGGATGGCATCAAGACGTCGGAGGGGCAGTGGGAGGTGAGGTTTCGCTGGTGAGCCCAGGAGAGCTACAGCCGTAGATTCTGCTCGACGGCGACTCATTGCTAGAGATCAATTGATCATGGCCGAGGTGCTGAGTATGTATGAGTGTATGTTACGAGAAAGAGGAAGATCGAAAGATGGTGGAGTGTTGAACCAAGGGTTCCGCGCCATAAGCCGGCATTCTTCCGTGTGCGTCATCATCAGGGCACCGCGGAGAAAGGACTACCTTACCTACCAATATCATAGGTACCTACATACTACAAGGCAGGTTGAGGTTAAGGTAATTCTAGATGTTTGAATCCATTTGCAAAATTCTTCTTTGGCGAAGCACGGGATTACAATATCACAAGTGGTTGGGAACAGTCATCGTAGTAGCCATGAAACCCGTCGTTTTCATTCTCCCCATCGCGCATACCGCTTTGAAGCATCATGATGCGCAATCTACTGGCCTCTTTTTGCTTCTTGGCCTCTATGTATAAGATAGTAAACAAGATGGCTTGGGCTGCTTCAAAATACAACCAAGTAATACCAAACCCCCAAACGCCCTTCCATGCTCTGCCACATCGGCCACAGACATTACAAAGTAACCGTAAAAGTACATGTCCTTCGTTCACAGCTTTTCTGTTCATCAAGGCCGCATATTTCCCGTCCCTGGGCTTCTAGGGACTTTGACCATGGGTATCGTGATCTCTTTTCGACCAATCTATCTCCCTTTTCCTCCTCTCATTCTCATTTAACCAATGACATCAGTCTCCTGCTTAACATCGGTTTCCTCCCCCTTGATGAGCTCTTCAGGAGCTTGGTCATCCACAAACTTTCTCTCACTGGGGTGCTCTGTGCTTTCACCAGCGGTCCAGACCTTGTCCTTAAAGCCACCTTGCTGACCTTCCTCGTGCGCAAAAGCGCAGCTCGGGTTGAGGCAAGGGTTGAACCTGCACTTGGTCTTGACGTGAGTGAATTTGCAGTCGGCATTTGTGCAGCCAGCGCCGTTTCGACAAAGAGGCATTGATGGGTGCTTGAAAGGGCACTGAGGATTTTGGCAGTTGGGGAAGAACTTGCAGTCTAGTTCGCTCTGGTGGGCTAGACGGGCCGCTGGTGAAGGATGCCGCGCGACGCATTTTCGGTTCTTGCACGCAGCTCCGAAACTACAGTTATCGTTTACATCGACCGATGTTCCCTGAGGGGCGGCGGGTGACTGGTGGGCAAACTTGCAGTCCTTGTTGGTACATCTCAAGTTGTACTTGCAAACCGTCTCGTCCGGGTTCAGTTGCTCACGTTTCTCACCGGACATGTCGACATCCTCGCCCTCGCCCTCGAAACCAGCATTATTGCCGCTCTGTCGGTCGTTGAAACCCTTGCGGTAGTTACCTCTGCCGGGGTGTTGCGTTCGGTCAAATAGAGACTTTCCTCCACGGCGTTGATGTCCATATGGACCCTGAAATCCACCACCACTCATGATCTGTTGCATTTGAAGCATCATCTGGCTCTGTTGTTCCAGAATAGCGGCGAACTCGGCCGAGTTAGGCTGGCCACCTTGCATCATCCACTGCGCCTGAGGACCGCCAGCAGCCATGTTAGCGAGACCAGCCTGAAGGTTAGCAGTGCGGTTATTGTGTCGCCCAATTCCACCCCGGCCTGTTCTGGGCCCATTTGGCGGTGTACGGCCATGAGTGTTGATACGTTCGCTTCCTGTTTGGCCTCTAACACGGTGAAGTGCAGAATCGCCAGCTCGGTCCATGGCTTTGTTCATCTGTCCGAACATGCGCTTATCACGTCCCCCGCGCTGGTTACCGTTTCGCATTGAGCGTGGGCCGGTAGGTCTAGTAGAAGTCAGTGATTTGGTGATACGAGGTAATATGATGGGGTTGGCATACGCATTCAATTCTGACACATCACCAGCATTCATGTCTGTATCCACATCGCCTTCTGTTGTCGCGTCTTGACTTGTACCAGGTGCTGCATTGCCCCCGCCGTTGAACTGAGCATTTAGAGCATCGATCTGTTCAAAGAGCCACTGAGAGAAGTTGCGAGTGCTGGGGTCGTCCGAGCCAAGGCCAAGTAGATCTCCCGAGAGTTCAGCGGCGATTTCGTCCTGAGACTTCCCGTTCACAAGCATGAGTATAATATACTCTGCTAGGGCGGAGTCATCGGCACCGCCAGTTCCCCATCCAACCTCGACGAGTTTGGGCTGGATGGCGGCATTGAGAGCCTCGGCCAGGGGCGTGTTGAGGCTGACTTCGACGGGCATGATGAATGAGTGCGCAGTCGTAGTCGGGGTGGGGTGAGTAGTTTAGGTGGTGAGGTTGAGGTGAGTTTTGGTGGCGGAAGAATTCGCCGTGAAGTTGGATCGGAGGCGAAGCTTTGAGTCAGGGACGCGTCTTTTGGAATAGGTAGAGTAAAATAAATCGCGTCGCGTGAGCTAGTTCCTGGTCGCAATGCAGTAAAGAGCGCAGACGTCGAGTCGCTAGATGAGGGGTGATCTGGTGATGTTGCGACGTCGTACGAATCAGCAATGGAGCGAGGTTTTGGTTGATTCAAGATAGAGATGAAGTTGGCAAAGGTCTGCTCAAGGGACGCAGAAGTCGTCAAGAATGGGTCCGGGCCAGTGGAGTCACGTGATGGGGCCGATCAGTCATTGTTCCGTGGTTCATGCAAGTGTGACTTTGTTCTCTTTGTAATAAATTTAGCACAACTGACAGCCTTCCAGTTGTCCATTCACTGATGAGCTGTCGCAGTGAACAGTGCTACTGTTTGGACTGTTGTCTATTGCTAAGCAAGCAAAGAGGCTCTTTCATTCACGAACAGGAAAAAAAAAAGATGATACGCTCACTATCTATCACGAACCAGAAGCTTCGGTGGCCAACGAATAAGAAGTACATGCGATTAGTCATGCCTTTGTGGCATTTGCAATAAAACTCTCTTTATTGTATTTTATAAACATCAACTGTTGGCTTTTACACGGAAATGTTGGTTGTTGTTCGGACGCTAGGATATACTTCTTTCTTCCCTCCTCCATGAAGACGAAGCTATTTATGGAATCATTATGAACATATCTCTTTGCTCAGTCATCTGAGAGTATCTAAAGATGACGTTTTGTTTCATTGTACTAGGTACCTAGGTACCTAGGTACTCAAGCTTGTTTCCTCGTAGACTGAGAACATGCCCTGGTATCCAATTCCTTGGATAGGTAACTAGGTAACTAGCGAGGTTTTGGGGCTAAAGAACGGTGCTGGCTAGCAGTTTAGATGTCGATGTCAACGTCAACGTCCATTACCACCCAAGGTTACATTTCTCCTCTTTCCAAGTTCATCAATTGCTTTGTTACATGTAGTTTTTGGATGTCTTGATTGATGTCAGGTGGTAGCTTTTGGAGCTTTCCCTGGGCGAGTCTACCAGTCTAGGAACTAACACAGCCTGCCAACCCCAAGGTTAGTAGGTAGTATGGAGGTAAATTGGAGGGGTTGGAGATGGCTGAGACATGGGACATGTCGCCACCCATATGTACCTACGACTCAAGGAAAGTATTTGAAGCCCGCCTACGGAGTACATACATAGTCGGTATACGGAGTACACGTAGTCAAGATATCGTCTGGTGTTATCAAGTATTGTTTCTAGCAATTTTTCTTACATAGTAATAGTAGCTTAGCAGCTTGCTACGTGAACGAGAATATACGACAGCAACAAGCTTACTGCATCGAGAGCCCCATCTAACCAGGAAGATGCAGAGCATCAATCATGCTAACTATGGGTCGTCAAAACCTGAGATTCCAGACCACAATCATCTCTCTGCAGACGCAGTGTGAGGAGCTGATGTAACATGAAGCTTGAGCTGCAGCAAAGAACCAGCCTCGTCCCCTCTCTACGAATCAAGCTGCCATAGTTCCCCTGGTGCTGAGGGGCTGTACCACTGCCGCTACTTGCTGACTGGTTCTCATCTATCTCACTACGTATCCTCATCCTGATCCTTTTCATTGTCGGGCTCAGCCCTGCTACTGTCGCAAATATAGCAACTGGCTGGCCATCGAGTCAATCATATGCGGGCATTATTGTCTCACCACTGCAAGCCCCTCAAGTGCCGTGTCCTAAGGCCCTAAGGTAGATAGTCGACTACCTTACGGCAGCTACTCTACTGACCGGAACTCGGCTGGGGGTTGCAACGCGTGTTGAAGATCCCACTTACCCAACCTTGCCTTTGACGTATTGAATCGAATCCTTGAAACCAATCCATCCATTCCTGTCTCCGACCGTTGGATACACCATCAGTTAACTTACTGGCTTCTTTTTTCTCTCTGGTGCAGCCAGCACAAAAGGCCACAGCCAAACCATCTGCAAACAGCAACCGCTGGAAATCTCGGGTGGTAGTGTAACGTAACGTTGCGCGCACTTCAAGGTTGTCTGTCATACCCTTCCTCACCTCTCCTCCCTGCAGCTCCAGCTCCAGCTACTGTACTGTAGGCCCTGGACGGATAGCAACATCGAGCTATCGGATTGGATTGGATTGGATTAGCAGTGCAGTTACCTGCAGCCGCATGTATATCGAAAACAAGCTCGACGCCATCCCATCGAATCAGCCTTTGTCGGGAGATAAATAATTCAACCCCGCCCAGCCAACCCAGCTCCAGCCAGGCTAGGGATCACCACTCACTACCTTTATACCAGACGAGGCGGAGCTGGGGGATCATCGCCAGTCTTATTAAACGGGGCCTGGCGCTTAAAATCCTCCGTACTATTCATATCCACCCAAAATCATACATCCCTTTCTTTATACGGTACATAAGCACTTGTCCTCTCACCCAATTCACATCTTTACTCTGTACCTCTCATTTCTCATCGTACAATTAAAAAAAAAAACATCGGCGATATGTGGTCCAAGGCCAAGGCTCTCCTGGCCATCGCCGCCTTCGCCCTCACTCCCGTCGACGCTATATGGCCAGTGCCCAAGAAGATCTCAACGGGAGACAAGGTGCTCTTCATCGATCAAAGCATCGATATCACCTACAATGGAGACTTTGTATGCTGGACACCCCCTGGTTCTGTTTTTGATTCCTGTAACCACTCCGCGCAACTTGATACTGAGACCTTGCTTGAAAAACAGATGCCCTACACTTACAACTACCAGCCTGATGCCGGTTCCAAGTTCAGCAGCAAGCAGATCGTTCAGGCCGGTGTGTCACGTGCTCTTCAGGCCATCTTCAACGACAACTTTGTGCCATGGAAGCTTCGTGAGCGCAACTCGGATTTTGAGCCGGATCTGCAGAAGAAGCAGTGGGTGAAGTCACTCAAGATTGTCCAAACCGAGGAGGATGACAAGAGCACTTTCAAACCTCTCGCTGGCGAGGTTGATGAGTCGTATTCGCTCACACTTTCTGAAAAGGGTGAGGCTTCTATCAAGGCCAAGTCGTCCACGGGTATTCTGCACGGACTCGAGACATTCTTGCAGCTCTTCTTCAAGCACAGCTCCGGCACTTCATGGTACACGCCGCACGCGCCTGTCACCATCCAGGATTCGCCCGAGTATCCCTATCGCGGTATTCTGCTTGACGTTGCCCGTAGTTTCTTCGAGGTTGAACACATTAAGCGCACCATCGATGCCATGTCCTGGAGCAAGCTGAATCGCCTTCACCTTCACATAACTGACTCGCAGTCTTGGCCTCTTGAAATTCCCGCTCTGCCCAAGCTGGCAGAGAAGGGAGCATACCGTAAAGGTCTCACCTACTCTCCCGAGGACTTGGCCGGAATTTACGAGTATGGTATCCACCGTGGAGTCGAGGTGATCATGGAGATTGACATGCCTGGCCACATTGGCGTGGTTGAGCTTGCGTACAAGGATCTCATTGTTGCATATAACGAGAAGCCATACCAGTGGTGGTGTAAGGAACCGCCCTGTGGTGCGTTCCGGATGAACAGTACTGACGTATATGACTTCCTCGACACCTTGTTTGAGGATCTCTTCCCTCGCATCTCACCATACAGCGCATATTTCCATGCTGGCGGCGATGAGCTCAACCACAACGACTCCATGCTCGACCCGGGTGTGCGCTCCAACAAGACTGAAGTTCTGGCACCTCTCTTGCAGAAGTTTGTCGATTACACTCACGGCAAGATTCGTGACGCTGGTTTGACTCCGTTTGTTTGGGAGGAGATGATTACTGAGTGGAATATGACACTCGGCAAGGATGTTGTGATTCAGTCGTGGCTCGGCAACGGCGCTGTCAAGGCCATGGCTGAGGCTGGTCACAAGGTCATTGACAGCGATTATAACTTCTGGGTGAGCGATAATTCAGTATCCTTGAAAACGTGACTTTTGCTGACTGATAACCGAAGTATCTTGATTGTGGTCGTGGACAATGGCTCAACTTTGATAATGGCGAAGCTTTCAAGACCTACTACCCGTTCAACGACTGGTGCGGCCCCACCAAGAGCTGGCGGCTCATCTACTCACACGACCCTCGTGCCGGTCTGTCTGAGGAGGCTGCCAAGCTTGTCCTTGGCGGTGAGGCGGCGGTATGGACAGAAACCATCGACAGCGTCAACCTTGACACTATTGTCTGGCCCCGCGCCGCTGTTATGGGCGAGGTTCTCTGGTCAGGCCGAACCGACGCCTCAGGTCAGAACAGATCGCAGTACGACGCTGCACCTCGACTGGCTGAGCTGCGCGAGCGCATGGTAGCTCGTGGTGTAAGTGCCTCGCCAATCCAGATGCCGTTCTGCACACAGGGCAATGCTACCGAGTGCGCACAGTTTGAAGGATAAGGAAGCGGGCGATGTCATTCATGACTTTCCTTGTATATAGTTTGACGAAACAACAATTAACAGAATCTTGCCGTACCCTCTTGCACTGAATCCTGAAACGGAGCCGGAAGGAATGCGGGGCCGAAGTATCGGCACGGTGGGCGGAGCATGCCGGCTGCGAAAGAAGGCTTTGTGGGGCATGAAACTGAAGATGAAGTCGAAGCGGAAGTCGAAGCGGACGCGATTGTTACTCCGCATGATCCGCTCTTGTTTTATCGGTTCACCGCGGGCGCCGTATGGGTTGCGTACTGACATCTCGAGGCATCTACGCTAAGTCTTGATCGTCACTAGAGCCGTAAAACCTCGGTATGTGAAGGAATCCGGGGATGAGTAGGGCAATAGATGATTGGCCGAGGAAAGACAACCAATGGTCTGGAGTGTACGGATACTCCGTACTGTATGATGGGTTAGCAATCGCATTCGTGAGCGTTCATTCGTTGGACCATTTCTCTTTGGCGGATGTGGATATGGGCTTGTGCTCTGTAGATCAGGTTGCCGAATCGGGTATCCTGATCGTTGAGTTCATCCCCGCCGGTGTTAGAACCGAGAACGGGTTTCCACTCCGACCTCGCGTTTTATTTAGCTTTTTAAGAACGAAAGTAAATCTTGAGATGAGATGAGAGCGGAGTTTGCGAAATCTGGGGAAGCTGCTATAAGTCATTATGCTTCTGGCCAACCTTGAATCTCATCGGTTTGGCTTGCGAGACCATTCACAGCCAAGACAAGGCTAATGGGTCAAGGAACAACAACACCAACGGATTGAAAAGCAACAACTAGGGGAATCCAGTACCGGTATTATCCCATCGCTGATTTGAAACATCAATTACCCCGCCATATCATGCAAAGCGAAAAACCCTCCTCCCCACCATACAGAGGTCATGCATATGAAAATCCCCTTTCCATCACTGACATCGCCTCGGTAGGAAGCCAGGTGTTTCGTTAATACCATACCGCTTCAAGAAAGAGATTGTAAAAGTGACGTCTTGTCTTGCATTTTGCCCATCATAAGTCCTCGGGCACGGAGACTCGGTTATCATGGCACTTCCGTTCCTCCAACAGTTGCTGTGCTACGAGACTAGCCTATCTAAGATGTAGAGCATGGGCAGGGAGTTATATTTATAAGCTTCTAGATCCGTAACTAACGGCGGTTGAGGCCAGTGGGTTCTGCATCATCTATCTAGTCTTCGTCCGTGCTCTTGATGCTCGGATAGATCCAACCACACATGACTAGAAGCGCTACCCACACTCTATAATTGCTTGAACCCCAGGATACTATTTCTGCCAGGCAAACTTTAGCTTGTTGAGTTTGACTTTCTACTACTTATAAACTGGTAGATCTCTTCAATCTTTCAGCATGGGTGTCGTAGAAGCTCTTCTGGAGCAAATCTCCGTCAAGACCACATTCATCGTCCTCTTCATCGCCTACGGAGTCTATTCTATCATCTGTCGCATTGACGAACACCGAAGAATCAGACGCCTCGGTCGCTATGGACCTCAACTGAAAACATATGCTCCTTGGAGTAAGTCGAATCCCACCCTTGCATGTTGAGTCCATTCACATTTACCCCTTCCAGGCCTTGATCTCGTCGTGAGATTCGTCAGATCTACAGTCAAGCACAACAACCTGGCATCCTGGAGAGATGGTATCTTTGGGCCCTTGAACTCATGGACGGCTGAGGCTCGCCTTCTTGGTGTTCGAACAATTTTCACCGCCGACCCAGCGAACCTCAAAGCCATATTGGCAACCCAGTTCGTCGACTACGGCAAAGGACAGCCATTCCACGCAGAATGGAAGGACTTTCTCGGTGATAGTATCTTCACTACTGATGGCCCTTCCTGGCATGCTAGTCGGCAGCTCATCAGGCCTCAATTTACAAGGGACCGTGTGAGTGACTTGCACTGCTTCGAGGCCCATATGCAGACTCTTTTCAAGGCCATTGCGAACCGAGGACCACTTCAAGGCGAGGGCCAACTTGTCGATATGAACAATACAGATGGAAAGGTCTTGGACATCAGTGATTTATTCTTCCGCTATACTCTCGACGTGGCTACTGAGTTTCTTCTCGGGTGGGATGTCAAGTCTCTCACGTGAGTAACCAACCAACAAGTAATATGATATGATATGGATCATTCACTGACATATACAACCCAGTACGCCAAAGCAAGAATTTGCAGAAGCCTTCAATGAAGTCCAGCACATTCAAAACATCATCGCTCGTGTCGGAAAACTTCGCCATATTATCCCCAAGTATCGTTTCTGGCGCGGTCTCAACACGGTCAACCACTTCATCAACTTCTACATTGAACGTGCACTCCGTCTAAGCCCCGAAGAGTTGGCTTCCAAGACGAAGGACGATCACAGCTATACGTTTCTGCATGCACTCGCTGGCTTTACACGGGACCGAACAGTCCTCCGTGATCAGATAATCGCTGTTCTGCTTGCGGGGCGAGATACCACTGCTGCGACGCTATCGTGGACTCTCTATGAACTTGGTAGATATCCTAATGCTGTGAGAAAGTTGCGCGCTGAGATCATTTCCACACTTGGAACTGAGCGCACGCCAACATACGAGGATCTCAAGAGTATGAGTTATCTCAAGGCTGTTCTCAACGAAACTCTTCGTCTATACCCGGCTGTTCCTTTCAACGTTCGTCTTGCTCTCAAGGACACGACCCTTCCTCGAGGCGGCGGTCCAGATGGTTCTGAGCCGCTCCCCGTTCTGAAGGACTCGCCAGTTGCATATTCCACCCTCGTCATGCAGAGACGTTCGGATCTGTATCCTCCTATCAGCGATACATTTGCTGATCCTCAGATCTTCAGCCCCGAGAGATGGGCCCACTGGCATCCCAAGCCCCATGATTACATCCCTTTCAACGCTGGTCCCAGAATCTGCATCGGTCAGCAGTTTGCTTTGACGGAGATGAGCTATGTTCTGGTTCGCCTGTTCCAGAAATTTGATCGTGTGGAGAGTCAGATGAAGGACGTTGATGGAGGCGAGCCGCTCCTCAAAGCAGACATTGTCTTGTCACCAGGCCAGGGAGTCAAGGTTGCATTCTGGGAAGCCCAGGATTAGTCTTTTGGTGCTATGTGAATAATGATGATTGCGTGGATGATGCACAAATTTGATATGCACGATATCGAGATGTTCGTACTTATAACTCTTTTCCCCCAAAACAGACTGGCTTATGTGTTCTTAACTGTCTTAATCTTCAAACTTGTCCCTGCTTCCAGCAACTGATTGCCAAGACAAAGTCTACTTCCTACCAAAGCTATCCCTCACAGCCTTCCCGAATCTTTCAATGGCCTTGTTCATATTCTCAGGCGTTGCAGATGCATACGTCGCTCTGAAGAAGAGTCCCGGTGGTGCCTTGTCCTTCTCAGTCAAGAACCACGAGCCCCGGGCGATAAGAACACCATTCTCGATACAGGAGTTGAAAATCTCTTCTTCGATATCGACGATGCTTCGCTTTCCTGCTTCAGGATGCTTTTTATGATCAATATTAATCCACATCTTGCAGAGTTAGTCGACGGTTTCCATATGGATCGGTGCGGTGCACTTACAAACATGCCAGCGACAGGGGGGGTCCAACTAGCAAGATCACTAGGTAGGTGATCTTCGCAAGCGGCCAGAAGAGCATTGCGCTTCTTTGTATACTCCAGTCGCAAATTCATCAGCCATCGTAAGTAACCCTCGTGTCCCCATGTCTCATCAAGCAACTTATACAGAATGACCTGGGAGAAGCCACTGGGGCCCTGGCTTGCGACTTCAGCGTGTCGGATATACCTCTCAACAATTTGTTCCGACGCTGTTATCCAGCCAAGACGGGAGCCTGGCACGAGAACCTTTGAGAAGGAGTCCATACGCATAACTCGTCCGTCAATATCGATGCTTAGAAGTGACGGAATGAGAGACGATACAAACTCCTCCACCGTCTCTGGTGGTGGCACTTCTGGCTGGTCGCGACCTGTGTAGGGTTGCATCTGGAGGAAGTAGTATGGTTCATCTTCGATGATGTATAGATCGTGCTTTTGTGCGACGGCATAGACGGCCTTTCGTCTCTCGGCTCCTTGTGTTGCGCCTGTGGGATTCTGTCCTGAAGGGACAGTATACAACACATGGGGCTTCCTCGAACCTCGTTCCTTAGCATCCCAGTTTGACAAGAGCTCATCCATAGCCTCGGGGACGAGGCCCTCTTCGTCGATCGCCACGCCAAATGCCTTCACACCAAGAGGACCAACTGTTTCCAGGGCGGTCGAGAAGCTGAAATCCTCAGTGAGTATTGAGTCGCCACGATCCTTGTCACAGAACATCCGTAGCGCCTCTTCTAATGCTCCAGTGCTGCCGATTGTCTGGCAAACTTTCCAGTCTGCATAGGGAGGGTTATACACAATCTCAGTGTGTTCAGTCAAGTATCTCATCATCTGCGGGGATCCCGTGGCTTGGCCGTAGTTGCAAGCGATGGACAAGTCATAAGTGCCTCCGCGATCTCTCACGTCATATTTTCCAATTGTTACAGTCTGACCCGATTCTTCAGTCTCTTTCTCGGAGAACTTTGGTGCGACGGGAACCTTGAAACCGAGTTCAGCGATAGGGAAAACTTCACTGGACGGCAGGCCACCGCCCAGTGAGATAAGGCCAGGTTTCTTCATGTAGCGAGCTGCTTGCTTGAGAGTGCATGGTTCTCGCACCCTACTCTCGTGGCTCAAATGGTCTGTAGACATATGTAAGCTATAATTATGAAATCCGAGGTGTTCTCTTAGCACTTACTATCCCATCGCTTGGACTTGGGTAGTCCAGTAGTCTATTATTGCAGTGAGTTTCAGAACAATTGTCACCCCAACTCCCAAACTCACCGGTCCCTTGAACATGTCACTATCTGAAGCAGCAGCAACTCCAGCCACGAGTTTTCCCGCTTTCAGCCGTCTCTCCTTCACGGCATCGATAGCGGAGAGCTGCTGAGAGGTATCATAATGCGCTGGACGGGCAGCCGGGGCAGCCTCGGCGCTTGACAGGCATCGCGATGTGGTATGAAGTGACCGACCATGTCGAACCAATGGCCCAAAACGCGATCCTCTCACAGCTGGGAGCATCATGGAGGTGTGTGAAGGTATGAGATGTTGTGCACCGTGTAAGTGGAGCAGACTGAGGGGTTCGTGGAGGGGCCAAGGAGGAAGGGGGGGTTTAAAGATTTAGCAAGATGTTGAAGATAGAAACTCGTTACTCGGAATTCATAAAGAACAGAGACAGGAGGTTGTCAAAATACAAAAGGGTGTCTTATTAATCACCTTCGGAGCCGGGAGATGCACCAAACGTCGCCGGTGCCGGGCTTCTCAGTCTCCGCCCGATCTTAGCCGGCTGTATCCCAGATACCCTACACCGGAGCTCCGGGCAAGGGAGCGGGGTTGTGTCATTGACGCCTCACGAGGTCAGAACTCTTTATTCAATTAGTTATCTATTACGTACGCTTGGTCTGTGTATTCCGCTGTGCTACGTTGCGCGTGACCATGGTCAAGGAGCGGTGGCCACTTGTTGCTTGAGCCGTCATACCAAATAATCGCTACGATATCGGCACTTGACCACGCCCTTTGAATTGTCACCTACGCCCAGTTGCCTAGTGTCATTCCTAGCGGGCTTATCTCACGCCTTCAATCATAACGAGATAGACTACCCCGGAATGATAAGAGAATGTATCCTCTTTGGGCCTATGGCCAAACAAACCCCCCCACGAACGATGCCGCAGCTCTGTCATTGCATAGAAAACGATAACGAAATCTTACATACCTAGGAAGAGTGGAAGAGTAGACCATCATCCAACAAAATTGCAGGAAACTCCAAAAGATTCAACCAAGGCTCAGAAATAGGTAGGTGTATCATATATCTAGTTCACCATTGTCGCAGGCTCTTATCTTTGTCTGGGCAACATAATCCCTAGTGGGCTTTACACAACCATAATGCAAAGGTTAACCCGAATGTTTAAGACTCCTCTCTGGGCAGTTAACATACCCTTTTCCATCACAATCTCAGACTCAGACTCAACTTATTCATTCAGTCGTGGCTGAATATGCAGGCATATAGCGCTTGCAACCATAGCCAAACATGTCGCCCAAGATACATGAACCAGCATGATATAGTCGAAGCCTGCACCAGTACATTTTCCTACCAGCATGCCGAATGATACGCAGGCTGCAAAGATGGGGGACATGTTAGGATCCCGAAGGCGTCGCCGATGAAGAAATGAAGCAACCGAACAACCGTAGATGATACAGGCTGTGAGCACTTGCCACTGAGAAAGCCTGATCAGCGATTCGGAGCGCGCTGTCTGCGGCCAGGTCTTACACCAACCAAGACGTCAGTTTCTATCTCCCGAAAGCAACATGTGCAGCAGATTCAAACTCCCCCATGAGATTGCCAAAGCAATAGCGTACTCAGTCAAACTCACCGTGTCTGGTAAATGAGCAGTTGAGCGCATTTGGTGCATGAACTCTGACATGACCCAAGCGCTTCCACCTGCTGGTAGAAGCTCAACCACATCGGCCACGAATGGGATAAGCGGCACATGGCGGACAGAGCCTTTTTCAGACGGTTGAGACTTTCCATTCGAATAAATAGTCATGAGAAGCGAAGAAGTCCCGCACGGAGGGAAGTGTGTTGCGAAGGTAGTCAATCAGTCTCGAGCCAAACAACTTTGCTCTCTTCTCCTGACGTTAAATCATTGGGTCCATGTAGTCTTATAAGTAGTCCTTCCCGGACCAAAGAGGATGCTGGGCATCATTACCTGGACAGCAACCCAATGAGCGGGCCTCAATCAACCTGGGTATAGTCGATATACCGATCTGCCATCCGGCAACGCGGAGAGGATTTCCATGCGTCGTTATGGCACAGCATGGGATGGACCAACATCACTCTTGACACAGCCATGATTCCCAAGACTTTCCTTGGTTTGATGCTTCCATGCCTAATGATCGTGCTGATGTTGGGTTGAAATGGTTGTAAGGCATACTCAGCTCAGAAGACGTGAAGACAACGTCAGCCAATCGTTTGAGCCTCATATGGTTCGCCCGCCCAACACTCAACCACAAACCGACTACTTTGCCTCGTACGTGGGCCAACTCAATAGGCTCGGATTACTTTATATGCGAGTAAAGCATAGAAGCGGCCAATTTGGGACAATTACAAATGAATGCCTCACATCTGAGACTTGATGCCGAGCCTATCATCCCAGGATGCAGCTTTCTTGAGGCGAACAGACGAACATGATTTGGCTGACTGCTGCATTAACCACTGGCATCCATTTTTTCGTACCGGTGGCGAGGATCCAACACTGGCTAGCTTCGGGCTTTGCGTTGGGCGTCCATGAATATAAGAACTTTGATACGGCCAGTCAAACCAACGGTATTGTTCCTTGGACTGATTTCATTGTCTGTCTCGAGTAAACGTTATCACTCCAATTTCAAAAGCAGTTTTGGGCTGCTCCCTCCCTCTCCTTTCAGCCCAATCCACCCATTGCCATGGACAACATGCCTAACATAGCAGGGAGTTTCATATGGCGAATTGTACGCCATGTCGCAATCATCTTACCCGCGGGGACTCTCCTTGGTGCTGGCGTTGCCTTGGGGTTACCTCCGCACTCTCACTTGGATGCTGCGTAAGTCCGAATGCGCTCGCCAAAGCTTTTATGCTGATGATGTCTAGAATCTTCTCATTGCTAGTCGTGTCTGCTGTGGTTTCCTTTCTCTTGCACGGACCGGCCTTTCAGCAGTAGGCGCCTTGGACTGGGGATTGGAAGAGAAGCTGACAACTGCGTCACAGAGCCCGTCTCGGCACTATCGCTGGTCTCGTTGCACTTAGCTGCATCATTTCTCAGTCACACTGCTTCACGCAACCCCCGAAGTCAAGAATCGAGATCATGGTCGGGCTTCGAGATTATATCCTGAAAATGGCCGTAGTCACATCCGTGATAGCCATGAGATTGACGGCGATGCCCAGAAACAGACAAGAAACTGCAGAGATAACGTTAATTGAGGAGGGAGGGCACATCTCACCCAAGGGTATTGAGCGACACAAATCTCTGCGCAATCTAAGCACAAAGCTGTCCCGGGACTTGGCTTCTACCGCAAGCCACGCAGGTCTACTGTCCAACATAGGCTCATTGGATTTCAAATTTATGTCTGGACCCAAATCCCATGATTCGGACTGCTCATCTGGTAAAGACTCGGACATTACACTGTCATCTGATATGCAAGGCGAGCCGACCCGGAACATGGATATCATTGAATGGACCACTGCCATAGGCTCTGGCACACTCGAAGCCAAAGGAGGCCCCTTCTCAACGCGGACAGTGCTGCAGAAGGATACGGCGTAACGAGTTGAGGCAGGAGAAGTTCATGTCAGCGGAACTCTGCCTGTTTTGACATTGCGAAGAAAACCGGAATTATAATACTTCAAGGACCATGGATATTGCCTCTCCCAGGACAGGACCTAGCCTGGAACAAGAACCACGAGGGCCCTCGCAAATAAAGGACCATTGACTTTTGAGCGTTGTGTTTGCTGGACCGATGTTTCACCACTTCAAAAGCGAGCGTCAATCTTTGTTTTCTTGATTCAACTTATTAAACCCCCTTCTGACCGTGGCTGGCTCAAGGATTTGTGCTTAGGTTAACCAAGGACTGCTTGGCACAGGATCGCTCGCCCAGGCGCTGAATGTACCCATGGACCATGGCCGTAAACTTTTCTTAAAGACGAGCCAGGTTTTCGGGACGATAGAGTCAGATACGATGCGTGTATTTTGTTCATTTGTGTCGTTGGCTCGATGAGTACTATAGATGTATACATATCCTTAGTAGATGATAGGACCTGTAGTAAGACAGTATGGGGAAAGGGAAGAAACGTTGCTATATTTGTTGCGGATTGGGCACCAGACGTTCGGTAATGAAGAGGATCTGATATTATTTTAATTATGCGCAGTGAGAGAAATGTTGTGATAGTGAACAGGTATATAAGTAGCAAGGCTTCATATCGTTCAGGGTGCCACCTTGACAGGAACGGTAGGACGGAAAGAGCAAGACACGGGCTTATATAAGCCGGAAACCACCAATCAAACTCCTTCATGACAACATCGCCAGGAGCTCATCCGCGACGACAGTGACAACCCACTATCATCTTCAATACGATCATACCTGAACAATATCACAAGTCAATGGCACGAGGGGCCATTCCTAGAGCCAGATAGCGCGCAGGGTCATGTTTGAGTCTCTGCTGCAGCGAACCCCTTCCAATCGAAGCGCTGGTCTCCCAAAAGCACCGCGCATCTGCAGCTGTTGGACCCTTAGCTGAGGAGCTAAGCTGCCGCCATGTATTGGCCCATTGGAACACCACGCATCCATGCTACCAGCAGCAGTCGAGCTCCGGCCTTTAAGCTTGTCGTTTCTCATGATGGTCTTACGAGTCCCTCCGATTCCAGTCTAACGCCATCGCCTGGTCCTTCAACTTCTCAACCTCAAGGCCATACCATTGATGACCTCGACTCTCAACCACCACCGACCCCAATAACACCAGGAATCCGACCTGTCGAGCACGATGACTATACATCAAGTAGGCCTCCGCAATCTTCTGAAAGTACCGAAACAGGAGGAATCCCTGTTAAAGACCCCATACTGGCGTTGCGAGTTTCACGTTCCGGCAATTTATTCGCTGTTATCACAACAACTTCCATTACAGTCTGGCAGACCAAAGTAAGACCTGCAAGACATTTTTGGCCCATTCGCCCTTCATGCTGACCGAAATAGCCTGCTGTTATTCTAGCTGTGGTTATTCGATCAGATTATTCCCTGGAAACGTACGGCAGAAATGTCGACCTGTTACTGAGACCTGACGCCGCTATCCTCGTTATACATACAGACCAGGGCTATCTCATCACTTACTCCTTGGCTACTGATTCCGACTCGCGCGTATACAAACCCCATTTTGCGAATTACAGCAATGTTCAGCGAAGGAGGCAGAGCCTTATCGGAAGCCTCACCGGCCTGCCACCAGAGCAAATATTATGGGGCGCTGGCGAAGGCCCAGGGGTTCGCGACCTCAGTGTTCGCTTTAGAATGGTGATTAAGGTCGATGCCGGAATTGAGAGCGCACTCGCTCTTGACGACGAGCTGATAGTTGCAACAAGGAAGCCTGCGGCTGTGCAATGTATCCGCTGGACACCGGACAGTACGGGCTCACAGACGAGAACCGAGATAATTAGTCGAATGGGATGGGTTGAGAAGAAGGCAACCATCGTTGAGATGACACATGATCGTCCAATGAATCTCATGACATGGATCACGAGCAGCGGACGAGCGTATGCGGTTCAGCGCTACAATCATCGAGCAGAGAGCAGCCAGGTCGATGACGGGGATGCTAAGCGACTTTTTAAAGGCCACTGTTTCCATGTTCCCCAAGGCGAACACGATCGCGCCACTGCGGCGGTTATAAATGCAAGGTTTTCTCTCATCGCCGTTGGTTGCTGCGATGGGACAGTACAGGTATACTCCGTCCGTGATTATGCAGGCAACATCCCTCATTCACATACTCATCAAGTCCCTGTATCAACGGCATCTTCGGGAGCATTCACTAGTCTGAGTTACTCACCCGATGGTTACTGCCTTTTTGCGGGTTTTCAGAAAGGCTGGTCTACCTGGAGTATGTTTGGCAAGATTGGAAGTCATAGTTTTGGATCTGAAGAGACAACCTCCCGCGCCAATGGCGAAGAATGGTTATCTGGAATTTCCGGGGCTACTTGGGTAGGGGGTGGCTCCGAGATCCTGATGACAGGACGCAAGCATGAAGCTATATGGTCCCTGGAGATGGCCAAGAATGCCGTTACTGGGTGTTACAACGAGGCAAATGTCTTCCGGACTGTGCTGCAGACTCCTTCCAGTGTGATGATCTACAGAGGTTATGATGTTCCAGATCTTACCAGCATTTCGGCAGAGCCATTCCTATGGCATACGGCGAAGGTCCCTCCCACATACCTCTTGAACCAATGGCCGATACGGCAGACTGTCATCTCTCCCGATGGTCGCTATGTAGCTGTGGCCGGCCGACGAGGACTTGCCCATTACAGCGTGAATAGCGGCCGCTGGAAGACTTTCGCCAACGAGGCTATGGAGAATGAGTTCCAGGTCAGAGGCGGCATGTGCTGGCATCAACACATTCTTGTTGCTGCAGTAGAAGCCAACAGAAGATTCGAGCTACGACTGTTTTCGCGCGAGACAGCACTCGATTCGGCCCAGATACTACATACTCAGACAATCCCAGCCCCTGTGGTCCTTGTGACCACTTCTGGCGAGGACTCGCTCCTTGTCTACACATACGAAAACTTACTGTACCATTTTATCTTTACCCCACATGGCGGCTCTATACGACTCATACAAGTAGGCCAGATTGCGTTTCACGGCATTGTCAGATCTCCAGCTCGAGTGAGGGGACTGAGCTGGATATTGCCCGACACGCAGTTAACAGATGGCGACCCATCTCAGGATGTTGCCGTTGCCTCGGTAATCTTTCTTGTCGACGGAAAGCTTGTACTACTCCGGCCATCCTTAAACGACGAGGGCCAGCTGAAATACGACATGCGTGTCATCGCACAAAATGTGGAGTACCACGCCAGTGTCCGGGATCAGCCATTGCGAAACGTGAACCGGCAGCTCGAAGACAACCCCTTACGGAACGGACCGCCAGCACTCAAAGACTCTCTCTGGGTATTTGACGGAATGGAGCTCAAGGCCTGGCCAGACATCAGTCAAGTTCTAGATGCGGCTGGAGACAATGGCAAGGAACCGCCGTCTCCAGTCTCTATTCCCGTTGACTTCTACCCCCTATCAGTCCTTTTGGAAAAGGGCATCGTATTGGGGGTAGAATCGGATCTTGTCCAGCGTCGCGATGTAAACTTCTCGTATTTTCATTTCGCTATCAGGGTATGTTTTCAAGCGTCTTATTGTAAGATGCCAGCTGACAATGACCAGACACATCTCATACTTCCAGACTTACTGCGGTTCTATCTAAGGCAAAGCAGATCAATTGAAGCCTCAAACCTGGCCCACCAGTACAAAGAGCTCGAGTATTTTGCGCATGGGCTTGAGATATTGTTACATCGTGTGTTAGATGAGGAAGTTGACACATCTCCGAAGCCCGTTGATGCCGTGCTACCTCGCGTTCTATCCCTGTTGTCCTCATTCAAGGAGTATCTTGATATTGTGCTGCAGTGCACACGCAAGACCGAAGTTCGGCAGTGGAAGACATTGTTTGCATACCTTCCGCAGGCACAAGAACTCTTTGAAGAGTCTTTACAAAGAGGTTCATTGAAGACAGCAGGTGGCTACTTAATTATATTACACACGTTGGACGAACTGGGGTCCTCGACCGAACAGTCGGTGCGACTTCTATCTCGCGCCATGAGGGAAGGCGATTGGGAATTATGTAAAGAACTTGCGCGGTTCTTGGCAGCTATGGATGAGACTGGTGAAACGTTGCAAGAAGCCATGAGGATGGTGGAGGTGTCACTTAAGCAAGAGTCGGGACAGGACAGTATCGGAAGTCGACTCCAGATTCCGTCTTCACGCGCAACAAATGGAGGAGGGAGTGGTTTGAACAGCGGCGATGAGGACGGGACCTCGGAATCAGATAGACGGTCTGGCAGCGATGGAGGTAGTGTCGCCTCGACGATCAGTGCCGTATAGAGAGTTCAAAAAGGGCCTGGATCGACTGTTCATGTTGGGATTATCTTTTGATAGCCATTGGAGTTTAAGGTTGGGAATGGTGGGCATACGGTCATAGGAGTACCATTGCTTTATTATCTTGGAAGAGTTCATAATCATTACGGCTAATTGACTGAAGTGAGTGATGCTGTAGTCGAACTATTTTTGTTCATGATGCGTGCCAATGTCATTTTAATTGCCAAGTGACTGATGATTTAAAACCAACTGGGCTTATTTCGACGCATCATCAAGTCGTGATGTTTCTATGGTGTCTATTAGATGAGGCTCAAATTCGGGACATGTACCCCGCCAGGTCACGTTACCCTATCGTCTGGTGGCCCATCCCCGTTCCAGCTCGACCGTAGACGGGGACGCAACACAGAGACAGGATGCAGAGACGGCTTTTGCAACCCCACCATCGAGAGGCCCGAACCAGAGCAAACCAGATCAAACCATAGACTACCAACGACCAGGCCAGGGATTAACGAAACACGATATTTACGATACCATAACGATAAGATCTCGACGATAATAAATCCTCCAACGCACCCTGATATTCACACTGCGCACCTGTCAACAGCCAAGCCAGCGACTTCACAAAGCAGGGGCATGGTCGCTCGTTGTTGAGCTACCTTGGTCAATAGCTTCTCTATATTTCTTTTGCGCCCAGCATGATGGATGACTACGTGAGCGAGTCGGATAGCGACTATACAAGTTATTGGCGAGACTGGGTGAGTGCCCCCGGCAATTGTCGAAACGTGGAGGCAACGCGCTCTTGTTATCGCTGGCGGCCATCGCTATGTTGTTGTTGAACGGATAGCGGCCAAACAGAGGCGTGGGGCCACGGGGTTATCTGGTTATCATCTTGGAGTTTCATAGGCTAATCACGGATCTTTGCAGTTCATCTCATCGAGGGGTAACGAGTACTTTTGCGAAATCGACGAGGACTACCTTACGGATAGGTTCAACTTGACAGGCCTTAACACTGAAGTCCAGTACTATCAGTATGCGCTGGATCTCGTCACTGATGTCTTCGATCTCGAGTGCGACGATGAGATGCGCGAGGCTATCGAGAAGTCTGCGAGGCACCTTTATGGTCTTGTGCACGCCCGTTACATCGTTACAACAAGAGGCCTAACAAAAATGGTGCGTGCATCTTGGCTAGATATCAGGTACCACTCTGCTGACATACAAGAAAAGCTTGACAAGTATAAGAAGGCTGAGTTTGGGAAATGCCCTCGTGTCATGTGCCATTCTCACCCCCTTCTCCCAATGGGTCTCTCTGATGTGCCCAACATGAAACCTGTTAAGCTCTACTGCGCTCGCTGCGAGGATATCTACAACCCCAAGTCCTCACGGCACGCTGCTATCGACGGCGCCTACTTCGGCACATCTTTCCACAACATCCTTTTCCAGGTGTATCCCGCCCTCATCCCAACCAAGAGCGTGGAACGCTACGTCCCTCGTGTGTACGGATTCAAAGTGCATGCTTCGGCTGCTTTGATTCGCTGGCAGAGCGCCAAGCGCGACGAAATGCGCCGGCGGCTTCGCAAGCTTGAGATCGACACTGGCTTCCGTGACGAAATGGAGGACGAAGAAGACGACGACGAGGAGCTTGAATTCGAAGGTATAGATGGTCGTATGGCTGTTGTAGAAGGCCTTTAGGGGCCTCTTGTCTCATTCCCTGAGAGCGCTAGGATAGGTACTGGTGATAGAATCAGAGTCATACCGACTGGCACCGAAGACGATCCACACGAATTTGCTCAAATGGACATGAACGATGGACATGAACGAAACGCCCCTGAAAATATTTATCGTATTCTAGCACTTATTTGGGGTTGTTGAGTGGACACGAATCTGCTTCTGCAAAGGCATTTGCCGTCTCTCGGAGGCAACAAGAGCAGTTCTATTGTTTCTGAGGCTGTTGGTCGGGTTCTGGATTGGCGTTTGGCGGCAAGTCATATGGACTGGGTTGGGCTGGTATAAACAACGAAGGTGTGTGAAAGGTTTTATTATTATTCTTGAATTATAGCTGTTCAACAAGAAGCGTCTTCTTTCCCCTTGTTAATGCATTTGGTCGTGAATCTTACTGATCGCCCGCTGGTCATAAACCCTTGCTCTGAAATGGCAAGCAATTATCTTGATGTCTCACTGAAAGTCACGTTGGCTGAGCTTGATATCAATCGATCGTTTCGTTGTTCGTGTCATGTCGTGTCAAAGAATCAAGTGGTCTATCTGCCCGCAAGCTGTTCGCTTTCCATTCATTACAAAGAAGAATCCAATCCTGACCAATATTCATAGGTGACTATACCATCCATCTGAATTACATACATATACACATGCCATCACCGCATGTCTTGCTATGAATCATAACCTTCCTTGAATTGTGACGTTCCGCCGTTCTAGACACGATTCTCAGCATGATGGGCGTCACCGTACCGATTTTCAGTGAACCGCTCATCAGGGAACCTGTTTTCTAATCGATCAGAATCATCCATCCTCTGTAGCTCCACGTCTTGGAAGTTTTGGCTGGGCCTAGGCTCTTGGTCTGTATTCTGGCGAACATTCCGTTGAGCGAGGGCAGATGTCATAGGTGGGTATGATGTATCTCCAGAATGGCCCACGTCGCGACGAGAAGAATATACGCCGAGCTCCTCGTCTGTACCAGCATAGCCTTGTCGTCCAACACCTGCCCAGAACGCACGTTCATCACTTCGGGGACCCCATGCCCAGCCTGCGCCAGCACGAATGGGCAAGTGATAATATCGAAACGCAAAAATTGCGGCAACCAGACCCATCAAGTATCCGAAGAGAATATCAAAACCGTGGTGGCGGCGGTCGTGCCAGCGCGAACCAGCAATGAAAATTGAGACACCAAAGGGGAGAAGGCCAAGAGCAAGGAGGTAAATCGGGGGCGCAGCAGCTTGGCGACGTAGAGATTGGACCTTGGCATTGTCTTGTCCTGCGCGTTCCTTTGTGGGAACAGAAGAAAATGATCCATCTGGGCCGCGGGCGCGCGAGGGCTCGTAGGGATCGACGACAGACCCGGTGTGGATTCGAGAAGGGAACGCCGCATGGCTGGCTGCTCCTGCTATGGCAGCAGCGGAGGGCATCACGAAGGGGATAGTGACTGCGAACTTGCTGGCCATGAAGAGCGAGGCGTAGATGAGGCCACCGGCGGCAGACGACGAGTGGCCGCTAGGGTATGAGCGGAAACCGTCGTCAATCTTGTACTTGTCCGTTTGTTGGCAGATATCGGCCGAGACAAGCTGTCCTGTCATGCTCTGCCACTTGAAACCACCAACGACATACTTGTCGATGTTTTTCCAATCGGGATCGCAGCGGGCAAGGAGATCCGGTCGAGGCTTGCCGAACAAATTCTTCATAGAGCTCGTGAAGAACCATGACAGTGTGAGAGATAGTACGAGGCCGAGGACACCAACATGAAGCTCCCAGAGCTTGCGCTGCCAGATAAGAGTCTTTGGGGTACCCTTAGGTACAGTCGGGCCAGGAACGAATATTAGGGAAACGACGGCGACAATGACGAAAGGAACGCCAATGGCGAGGATGAACAAGAGGTAAGCGGGGACGAGTTCATGTTCGGCAAATGGATATCTTTGAACGACGTTAGCATATTAGCCAATTATCGAGAAATGAAAACATCCTACGTACGAGATATTAGGGTCAACAAGTGAGAATGGTCGTTTTGCAGGCGCAACTCTATCGAGCCAACCTCCGATACCAACAAAGACAAAGCAGATAATCCAGTCGAAGAGGTAGGACAAGATCAGTCGGATGGGAAAGCGACGGCCTCGCAAACCACCAGATAATGTTCCTAAACCCGAGTCGCCCATCTTGTAATAGGAATGCATGTTCTACCAGGAGAGGGGAGAAGAAGATCGAGGGCCGAATCGGGGGGGGAGGGAAGGTATTTGAGGTTTGGGGCTTGTCGTCACACACTCAATTGAGCCCCCGTTTCCCGCTTCTGCGTGCACTTGAGAGCCAGACAGTTTACGCCTCCGTCTGCGTTGGGGTCTGGGGAGGGCGTGTGGGCTTGTAGAGAGAGGTGTGTGTATGAGAGAGAACGAAAAGAATGGTCAAGCGGCTAGTCCAAAGGAGGTGGGCTTAGGAGGAGCAGCAGCGGTTTTGGCATGCGACAATAAGTCTGGGGTTCCTCAATGACTTGGGCAAGAAATGAAGGGATAATGGTTATGGTTATGGGTGTGAAGCACCGGGGGATATTTCCAGTCGTCAAAGCAATCTCACTCGCCAGTCGCTTTTGTATCTTCGTTAATCGTTAATCTTGTGCTTAATATCGATGTCAGATGGAATTCTTCAGTTTGTTTGTGGCAGCGTTGGACTGATCTGCGGACGATTTTACCAGAAAATGGTCCTTCGGAAACTGATGTAAGAAATGGATGGGGCTGACGGCTTCGGTAATTGGAGGTTACGTGTACTGCGGCACTCCTAGCCTTAGGCCCTACTAATGTACCAGCTGGAGTCTGGGTAGGGGGCCCGGGATCTTCTTTGGGAATCATGTACCGCTTAGAGGCAAATGCTGCAAGGCTTATTTTCTACAGAGCCTTCCGATACTAGCTTAAATCATGAAAGTTCTTCACTTTGAGACTTTTTCGATGGTGTTTGAGCATGCGCGCGCCTGTTTTTTCTAAAGTACAGCTGCCGCTAGAACGAGGCTATGACGAACCCCCTGTAGCACCAGTGGCGCCTGGGAGCCTCATTGGGGAAATGCTCGCGTGGTCCCGCTTATGATCCATTTCTCTCCGGGGGTCTGTACGCGCATCGATGGCTATTTTTCAACTGACATCGGGGCACGAGGAGCCCGAGGATGGGATACATAAGTTTTGTTTAATTTTAGTTCTCAGTGTTTCGGCACCTGTCTGTATCCTTGTCAGATTTGGCATTCAGTGAACGCCGAATACCATCATGTGGTTCAAGTGGAATCTTCAAGCCGGCCTTTGTCTCCCTTCATTCAGGTAGATTGATGATATGGATTCTCGAGTGAGAACAGAGCAAGGAATCAGGCACTTCGGCAGGTGCTAATAGCTTCCACTGTGCTCGGTGTCTCATTTAGTTAACCATGCCTTCGTTACGGTTACGGCACTCCAGTAGACTAGTACTTAATACCATCGGACAATCGTCACCCCCTTAGCTCCATCGGGCATTTTGGAATGCATGTATGTACTTGGGTACTCCGTACGTGCTAGCCAATCCCTAGCACACAAAATATCCTAGTCAACCATCCCGTCCTTCTCTTTTTGCGGTCTTGTTTCCCTGAAAGTCATAACTCCATGACCTGGCTACCTAGCCTGGCTTCCCAGGCCTTGCCATGATCTGCGTTTTTCTCTTCCCGAACCTTCCTATCCAATCAAGTTTCGCGAATGAGAAATAACCTTAATTCTGTTACCCGCCTGCGACGTCAACGATATTTGTCCCAGTTTTATTAGTGAAGCGAACACAAAAAGGTCGATTAACAATTGTTGACTCTACAAGCTGCTGCTCAATTTCAAGCCTCCTTTCGGCTTGGTAAGTAGGTATCCAGTTCAATATAATTTAGTACTGCTGAACCTGTCAACAAGCCTTAGCTCTTGGCAGCAAAAGACTCGGATTACGGTTCGTGGCTTTGTGAGGCTGTGCAAAGTACCTAGGTACCTAGGTAGCCGTCTGCCCAGGCTTGCACGGACAGCTCCGTCCAAAAAATGGCATTTTAATCACTTCTCCGCATAGGCACAAGACGAACTCATTGGCTCTTCCGTAAACAAAACGGCTATTCGGAATCTTGTGTGTACAAGCTGAAGACTACTAGGTAAATACCTAGAGCAGATGATATACACTATACAGTATCACGGAACCAAGCAATTGCGTTCGGCTCAGTACATACTAGCTATCTCCACTCACTCAGCCTGTAACCCTTTTTTTTTTTTTTTCGGTTGTAGCCAAAGGACCCTTGCGCCTTGAAAGTTGAGACTGCTGTGAGTCGGTGAAACACTATACCCTTGTTGAAACTTGAATGGCCTTTTGTCTGGTCAGAGATTACAATAGCACACTCATTTTTCGATAGGTCCGGCTATATCGGCTGCTTTGAATAGGATCAGATCGTTTACCAGGATAGGATGTTTGACGGTCCATCACCAGGTTCTTGCATCAACCTGTCACCTATGCTTCACCACCGCCAGCGTTTACGGTCCGGTCCTAGGGATATCTATGATACAGGGCTGTGCTGGAGTATGCATGAAACCAGCTTGTAACAGTTCCACGTGCAATGTCAAATTGCCAAACATCCAATGATGGATTATATATGTTCCTACGTGGTTCTTTGATTAAGACGCCAATTGGGCCCTTATCTATAATGTCACATATGATACAATGCAGCGTCATAATATACAATGCACTGACTACCGACTTCTTTCTCAGCCTGGTATGTGCTTTTCATCCAACGCATCGACTCATCACTCCTTTCTCTTAATTGGCCTTGTCTCGGCGCTTTCCGTTGTTTCGAGGTCGAGGTACCACAACCCACTTGTTCCTGTTGTGCTTGCGTCGGGTCTTGTAACCACTCTTGGTCTGAAGATGGTGTTAGCATTGCTTCATATGCTTCGAGGCTCTTAGGTAGTCTTACAGGAACACCCCAAGGAGAGACAGGGTGACGATTACCCTTCGATTTACCTCTACCACCACCGTGAGGATGGTCGACTATGTAAACCATGTCAGCAGCAGTCCGGCTAAGATGCACCTATGTTCCTCACCTTTGTTCATGGCAACACCACGGACTGTAGGTCGAATGTTGAGCCACCGGCTTCGTCCAGCCTTGCCCAGCTGGCGGTAGTGGTGGTGAATGTTGCTAGCCACGCCAATGGTCGCACAAGCGTCCTTGCTAACTCGTCGAACTTCACCGCTCTGAAGTCTAACCTCAACGTACTTGCCAGTCATGACCCTAGTACCGTCGTCTTTCGTCTCCTCGTTCTTGTTGACAACCACAGCTGAGGTGCCAGCACTACGACAAAATACGGCGCCACGTCTAGCTGCGGATCCCACAGCAAAGACTGTGGTACCGACAGGAATCATGTGCATAGGTAGACAATTACCACGGAAGGCAGTCTTTGCAGCTAGAATACCGGGATCAATAATACCACCCATGCTGTCAAGTAGATCTTGAGGAATACCGGCACGGTAGCTGTGCACAATATCCCCAGACCTCAACCCGTCAGCGGCAAGAATGTAAGTGTGACGTCCGGTAGCCTTCTCAGTGACGAGAGCAATGTGCGCACTCCGTCCTGGGTCGTATTCAATGCGTTCCACCAGGTGAGGTCCTGGTCGGTTGCGGAGGAAGTCAACCGTTCTTATTCTTCTCTTCGCACCGCCACCTCGGTGTCGCACGGTGATCCTACCAGACACATTTCGGCCACCCTTTGCTTGGCCCTTCTTAGGGAATGTTAAGGGAAGGAAAGGTCGTCCTTTCCAGAGATGATCGTTGATAGGTCGCTTGAGATGTCTCACGCCAGGCGTTCGGGGTTTATAGACTCGCAAGATAGCAGATTGACTCTCGGGATTCTCAGCGAGTTCTTTCGGGCTGGCGGTGGTCTCGTTAGAACGTCTGATAGTTGCATATGTTCGTGGAAGCGATCGGCTCAGAGCCATGCGCAAAGCGCTCTGCCGCGCAGCAGCAAATTGGAGGCCGGACTGAAGCATTGTCGGTCTCGGGTGTTTCAAGTGTTGGAATTTTAGCAGTTGGTCTTCATCGGAGTCGGTTTGTGTGGTTGTATGGTTTGATATTAACTCAGAGGGGAAGGCAACGACTTTCCCCAGCGAGTCGCTAGAGGGCAGACCAGACGTGCTATCAATATTAAATGCTTCCTAGCAGCTCAAATAATCTCTAGCTAGTAGCAAGAGACGAATTGGCGAATCCAGGACCGTCAGAAACGAAGCCGACTATCGCATTACCGTGGTGTCGTTCGAGATGTTCAAATTTCATCGGATAATGAACAACTTTGTGCCGGAGGGACAATCTGAGCCACAGAAATCGCACCGCCACATGTAACCGCCACAAACGCCCTCACGTAGGTAGCTCCCACATGGCTCGTGCTTCGTGAACAACCTCAACCCGCGACGAGGTTGGGCCAATGAGGTTGAACTCGAAGGCGGTTGGCCGGCGGTTGCTAGGGCGGCAGTCCCATAAAAACACAGTCTTGAGCCGGAAGTAGTACGTAGCTTTTCCAAGGTTCCAGATTGACAGCAGCTTTCGCGACTTGACCTGGATGCAGGCGCGTTTTGTACTGATCTCATCCATCCCGCCCCTCCATACTAAATGTCAAGACCCGTCCACCGTCGCCCGATTAACTTGACCTGGCTCTCTCTCTTCTTTCGATATTCAACTTCGTAAATGCGCCTCTCGTCTCTACCGTCTCTTTTACCTTCATCCTTGTTCGACCATCGGGATATTGCCATTTATTCAGGGTTTTCGTTCATCCTACCATTGTCATTATCCTCCGCCGTCTGATATCGAGTATCTCTGGTGAACTGTCCAGCCCTACTCGACATTTTTCGCACCCGCTGCCTGCACCTCACGCCGCAGTATTCAATTCTTCGCGTGTTTTCCATACGTCCTGGGAAAATAGCCAAGCTATCGCATCACCCCTGCTCCTAACGAGCTCCAATCCTTTTCTTTCGAGTGGGACATCACGCTTGGGAGCCTGACGTACCTAGAGCAACGGAGAGCAACGCGACTTGGCTAGCCGCGTACGGGTACGTACCCACTTTGGTGGATCTCCACAACTCATCTTCCTTACCCGCTCGTCAAAACACTTCTATCGTCCTCACAACCACAACCGTTCTTGAACATAAACATCGTCTCCGCCCAACCTTGCCCATTGCTCCTGTCCTTTTACCTCTTGTTTACTTCCTCCGCCAACAACTTTCTATTCCGGGCTGGGTCACCCTCGACTAACATACAGCATCAGTCATCGCTCCATCTATCACGACTCACAACATTCCTTTCACGGTGTTTTCACCAGGCTTGACCCAAAGGTTGGTAGCTGAATTCCTATTCTGATTCGACTGTCTCGGCAACTCGAATGCTGTTTGTCTATATCCTTTCGTGATCTCAGCCATCTTTTCCTTTCATGTTTCTCATTCGACGCGTTGACTAACTGGACTGTTCCAGCACTACCCCCCTTGTCAATATTACACCGGTCAACAACTAGATAGCCAAGATGCCTCCAGTAAGTGCTCAGACGCGACCGAGAAGCTTGAGTTCCTCCTCCGATCAGCCATTCTAACTTGAGTAGCAGGCTCGGGCCACTCGTACGCGCCTCGCCGGCAACGAGAACGACGAGAACAGCGGCACGACGCGTCTTACAAGAGCCCAAGCTGCCGCTCTGAAGGTTGATGAGCTATCAATGCCTGCTAAGGCTGCCCTGCAAACAAAAAAGTCCACAGTCAACGGTACCGCCGCCAGTAACACGCGGAAACGCGCTGCATTGGGCGATGTCAGTAATGTAGGAAAGGTCGATGGTGTTGCTGGAAAGAAGGCCAAGGGATTGGTCTCTAAGGCTGCTCAGCCCACCGGTATTGAGAAAAAGACTGCGCGTCCTACCACAAGAACTGCTCTCGGCTCGAAGCCTACCAACTCCAAGACTCAGTCCGGTTCCGGCACCATAAACAAACGAAAGGTTGTAACAGATGCCGCCAACACCAAGATAAAAGCTCCCGTCAACGAAAATGAGCATCCTTCCAAAAAGCAGCATCTTATTCCTGAGGAGCGTGAACGATCAGAGACACCCGTCGAGGTAGAAGTCGAGAAGCCTGAGGTCTCTCTAGACAAGGCGGAGGTACAAGATGCACCTTTCGAGTACCCTCCTGGAGTCAAGGACTTGGACAGCGAGGATCTAGAAGATCCACTTATGGTTGCCGAGTATGCCAATGAGATCTTCGAGTACTTGCGCGATCTTGAGTGCAAGTCGATTCCCAATCCTCAATATATGTCTCATCAGGACGAGCTCGAATGGAAGACGCGCGGTATCTTGGTCGACTGGCTCGTTGAGGTCCATACCCGTTTCCATCTACTTCCCGAAACCCTCTTCCTCGCCGTCAATCTCATTGATCGCTTCCTATCAGAAAAAGTGGTTCAGCTTGACCGCCTCCAACTTGTGGGAATCACTGCCATGTTTATCGCTTCCAAGTACGAAGAGGTCCTCTCCCCTCACGTCGAGAACTTCAAGCGCATTGCCGACGATGGTTTTACCGAGGCCGAGATTCTCAGTGCCGAGCGATTTATTCTGAGCACTCTCAACTATGATCTCAGCTACCCCAACCCTATGAACTTCCTCCGTCGTGTCTCCAAGGCAGACAATTACGATATCCAATCTCGAACTATTGGAAAGTACCTGATGGAGATTGGCCTGCTGGACCATCGATTCATGGCCTACCGACCTAGTCACATTGCTGCCGGTGCCATGTATTTAGCGCGACTGATGCTTGACCGTGGCGAATGGGTACGTAAAATTCACATTTTTAACGTGTCAACTGCTAATGGATATGCAGGACGAGACTCTTTCTTACTACGCTGGTTACACTGAGGACGAGATCGAGCCTGTCGTTCATCTTATGGTCGACTACCTCGCTCGCCCTGTCACTCATGAAGCATTTTTCAAGAAGTATGCTAGCAAGAAGTTCTTGAAGGGTATGTAGCTCTCCTAGCGCGCAAAGAACAGTCAGCTGACAAATTACAAAGCTTCAATTCTTGCCCGCCAATGGGCAAAGAAGAATGCTGTTCTATTTGGCATCACCGATGTTCATCTGAGTCTTGATGAGCTATCATAGGCACTTTCAAGTCACAACTCTTTATGGCACATCTTATTCGATATTCTGAAGAACAGGATACTCGGCTAGCGGTTGGATTCAGCTACACCGCCGCCTTACGACGATAATAGATCACCGACACCCTTTGGTAAGCCTTCTGGGCCATCATGATACCACACATTCCACTGTCGATACCTGAGCGAGTATGCTTTCTTTGAAAAGCACTTGCCGTATTGGTCTGGGTTCATATTCTCACTGTCTGATGTTACGGACAGCATCTGCACTTTTTTGTTTGCGATTGTCTGGTTTTTGCACATTTCCCGAAGCATGCTTTTCGTCTTCATACATGGCGCATGGAGTCACTGGCGAAGGAAGTTAAGGGCTTGGTTCGGCTGGTCGGAGTTGGCTGTGCAGACGGCCTATTCATGGGGCACAGGACGGGGAGTAATGGAGGCTGTACGACATGGGCCACGGGGTGGCGGATGCAAGCTGAGCTTGACGTCTGGCGGTCTGGCGATGTTTCTCAATGACTGGAGTAGGAGAACTCGGTACGGCTCTTGCGCATCTCGGCTACCGTCGTGAAAAGGGCTTGTGATAGAAAATTGTACATATACCATGACCCGATTACGGAAAGAGCCCAGGAATGGCAGGAATGAAGTTTTACATTTCACGAATACATGGACCACAGTGGGTAAATGCGCGCCCGTGCTAGTTATTGGCCGCGTGCCTAGATTCAGACGGATAGACCTGGATGTTTACGCAGAACATGATTAATGTCTAAACGGTTGCCGTTGGTGACGGCTTCTATAAACACGGTTTTTAATGCACTAGCCTGGACTCGACTTTGACTGTTGGGTCGCGTCACGTCAGGCCCCCCAGAGGGGCAGAAACACGCTCTTTTGGGCCTGTGGCTTGTGTGATCCGCACTAACCTTGACGGGATGTTAGAACACCAATCACCATTAAACCTCATCCAGCACCAATCTTGAAAGACACTCCTACCTCCACTAACTGTAAATACAAGCCATTTAATCCACTTACCTAATCCAGGTGCTCAAGCTGTCGCATATATTGAACGGCAACAAAGCTACTGCCAATCGAGTGAGCATTGGACCTTACACAGCCAATAAGTTCGCACCTATCGATCGAATAGCATGGCGCCGGTCCTTCGAGCAAGACAGAGCTTATCAAAGGATAAGTTCTCTGGCTACTTTGGCAACCTCAGAAGTCAGCCCTACAACGACCCCAATAACTCGCGGGGCTCGAATCCCCATAGGTATGTGTTATCTGACCATGGGGCCTATCCTCTTATCCCTCTTGCTGATTTTGATGGTGAAGCTTGCGATGCATCGCTTGGAACCCCCTCGGAACTCTGGTAGCAACAGGGTCGTCAGAGAAAACCCTCAGAGTGTGTAAGTCAACCAAGCATGCGGGCCTGTAAGGCCATCGGAGCGAGGCTGAACGAGATAGGGAACCCTGAAAAACCTCACGTGAAGTTTTCAACGGAGCTCAAGGGCCACTCAGCATCTGTTGAGAAGGTCGCATTCAACCCAACAAAGGATGCAGAGCTTTGCAGTGTGAGCAGTGACGGCGTGGTCAAGTTCTGGGACGTGAGGACAAAAGCATGCTTTAACGAGGTCAAAGGACTTGGGGACGCTTTTACTCTTGTCTGGGCGCCCGATGGAGCCACGCTTCTCGTTGGGAACAAGGCAGATACCATCTTCGTTCTGTCGCCATCTCAGTCGACGCCTCTCAGCACGCATCAACAGTCCGTGCAGACCAACCAGATCGCATTCTGCTGGAGCGGTGAGAAGATCTTCGTCACGACAGCAGAAGGACGTATCCGAGTCTTGTCGTACCCTGGATTTCAACCCGTACTGCAGAGCAAACATGGAGAAGAGACGGACGAGTTTGAGCTCAATGGACATACTTCTTCGTGTCTGACTGCTGATCTACAGCCTACGGGGCGGTATCTGGCGACGGGAGGCTCAGATTCAATTATTGCATTGTGGGATACAACAGACTGGATTTGCCAGCGAACAATCACGAGGATGGTCGGGCCAGTGAAGAGCCTCAGTGCGTTCCTTTGCTATCGATTTATAGTGAATTAGCTAACTTTTTTGACTTCAGGCTTTACGTTTGATGGTAGTTTTGTTGTTGGTGGAAGCGATGAAGGTAAAAATTCCTCCCCTATGCTTTGAGATGCTTTGCTAATTTGTTTTTGTTTTGTTTTTTGGTAGGATCTGGCCTGGAAGTATCGCATGTCGAGACGGGAGAACATGTCCACACATTCAAGACAGCCGGTGCTTGTCCAGTAGTTGCTTGGGCTCCAACAAGGTATTGCCTTGCATATAGTGATTTGGGCATTTTGCGGATCGTGGGTGTCGATGTTGATAGGAAGTAAGATATATAATCCCCTAGCCACATTAAATATACAATGCGAGCGTTTATACCGGCCCTTGAAAGCCCTCACTTCTACAAGCGCAATTGGTATTCTATAGAGCATTTCGTCGTCAGCATGCAAGCCGGCATAGGCCAGCCCTACTTTTTATTATAAGCTCTTGATAGGTTTAGGTCGTGTGTAAGACGGGCTAAATAAGGACCGGCACATCCACGTATGGCTTCGCTTTGCGGAAAAGCTGGATGAGTCAAGGCAGATCTGGTCGATATAGACGAAGGGCATTTGAGATCATCGTGGTATAGAGATAGTATGATGGAGGCCTGGTCCTGCTGACGTGCTGCTCATGGGGGGCAGGCATTTACAATGGAAAATATCATTACTCAAAACGCTATGCAATAGCTCCAGTTTAAATAGCTTCCAGGTTGTACACCTAACTCAGTATGTTTACTGTGTGATACTTAGTAGGGGGTATCGCAAACAAAAAAATGTGCTGTACTTTACAATAAGGAAATATGCATGCCCGTGGGAGATAATAGACTTTGTGTATCATGGCTTCTGGTACTACAGTCAAGGCTTGATTCTTCAATCAAGGGAATAATTGGGAATTGATCATGGCTATTAGATGTTTAGGGTAATTGAAGTTCCCCGTAATGTTTGTAATGATTACTAGGTAGGTTTGAGTTAAATCTAAACATGAGTGGCTAAGTTGTCATAAACGGGTTGACCGAGATGCTGAGGAAATATTGTCGTTGCTGAATTGATCGTGCAATCAAGTGACTCTACTTTATGTTTTGCGATCTTATACAAGCACGAGTGTTGTTCTGGCTTTCTTATTGATAGGAAATATTGATATCATTCTTCTCAAGGTTGACGATGATATTTATTCAAGTCGGCCGCCCACCGACATAAATGGCTGCCACTAGAAGAGCGGAAACAAGCGAAGCGTGTGGCTGTGTTAACCTAGAGGACATACGATATCTGCAAGTAGTCGTGGATGTTGACGATATCAGTTCAAGAGATGTGGTAATATCTTATTGAGGACGAATGCAGTCATATCCAGTAATGCACTCGGGAGATTCCGTCGAAAACCCCCAGAATAATACTTAATGCTGATTTCCTTCACAATTAAGCTGTAGGAACAAACTGGGTGATAAGCTACCAAGGTAATTGCGGATTGCTACTGTACTACCTATGTAAGTCTGGATGCCATTATTAATTCTCATGCACGGGCAATGACCCCCAACCTTGCAAGGCCAGATTGACGGTATCTACAGTATAAAACGTGCTACAACTGTGCAGTACCTTTGAAAGCCAGCGACATCTTACAGCGCGCCAGGCAGCCAATGTGTATCGCGGCAAGCACCCCTCAAACATCAGCTCCCTGATAACCGTGGAGCCGTTGGCTGCCAACCATTAGAGAGTATAAGACTCTAGTAAGGTAGTAGGCTCTACTCGTTCCCCACCATCCATCCGAGTCCGACGACTCCCTCAAGGGTTCCCACCTGCCTCCATCTTTTAACTCCGTAACCTTATCTTACTCACGGTGGTGAGCTCGAATCCCATCGCTCCATGCTCCGTATCGCCGTTTCTTTGGTACAACACCAACACATTATCTTCCGGACTTTTATCAGCCTCGGTCTTCCCTCCTGATTCCCACTTCTGTTATTGCTTTCTTAAATATCCGGATCTCTCACCGGGAGGTGCGGACACCTACGACTGTGTCATTCCGCCCGTCCAGCATTTATTATCCCCGCCGCCGTCTTATCAATCGGTTTGCGACTTCAACCCTCCGATATCAACAAACACAGCCTCCCAGATAGTCCCTCATGCCGGACTCAAATGAGAAGGGAGCTGGCACCGCCGGCAACAAACGTCCACGAAGCGACGATGCCGATGGGGACGAAACAGCGCCTCAGCAGGAAATACCCGATAATGCGAGCGTTCCCAAGCCAAAACGGCTGGCATGTATGATATGTCGGAAGCGCAAGCTCAAATGCGATGGAGTCAGACCTAGCTGCAGTACCTGCTCCCGTCTTGGTCATACTTGCGCCTACGACGAACAGCGGAGGAAGAGTGGTCCTAAGCGTGGTTACGTCAAGGCTCTGGAGGAGCGACTGAGTGAGCCTCTTCCCGACATACTATCGACAATTGGATTTACTGACATGCTGCGCTTTTACAGAACAAGTCGAAACCTTGCTGAAAACCCAGGAGCCTCCGCAGAATATTCCAAAGAACATCAATGTCGCAATGTCCGGACCACCTCAAACAGCATCCCCTGCGAATCTTAATATCTCAAATGCGCCTATAAACCTTACCGGGGATCATAGTATGGACCAGCACTGGAACTTCACCGACAAATCGCCGCAGCAAGGTGCCATGGACGACTTCAATTTCAATGCCAGTCTAGATATGGGCATGAACAATGTTGGTGGTACTTTCACATGGGAAATGATTGGTCTGGGTCTCGAGGAGCCTCTACCTCCCCAAGAAACCATTGACGAACTTCACCAGATTTATTTCGAGAAGGTTCATCCGTCTATTCCCATGATTCACAAATACCGTTACCTCGCTGCCATGAATCTGTAGGTTGTTTCCTCACACTACTGGAAAAGTAAAATGTCTGACCAGTTATCAAAGCGCTCCGAACCAAAGACCACCAGTTTGTTTGCGATATGCCATGTGGACTCTCGCATGCACCATAACAGATAAATATGCAGATCTGAAAGACCTCTTCTACCGCAGAGCGCGAAAGTATGTCGAAGCGGATTACGTCAAGGGTTATGGAGAACACATGATCTCTATTGCTCACTGCCAGACACATACTCTGCTGGCCTCTTATGAAATGAAGATGATGTATTTTCCCCGGGCCTGGATCAACACTGGCTCTGCTATCCGCCTGGCTCAAATGTATGCACTCCCTGGGTGACGCTCGTTTCTCTACTGACCATTGTAGGACTGGCCTCCATAGACTAGATGGAACGGGCCTCGACGTCAAGCAATGCCTTGCACCACCGAAGGATTGGACAGAACGAGAGGAACGACGACGAACATTCTGGATGGCTTTCTGTCAAGACCGGTATGCTAGTATTGGCACGGGCTGGCCCATGACCATTGACGAACGCGACATCATGACCAATATCCCTGCTTCAGAAGATGCCTTCATCATGAGCAAACCTGAGCAGACACAGTCACTATCAGAATGCACCAGCCCCATGGGTGCAGGTAAGCTGTCGCCTTTTGGAGGTATCGTGCTTATGGCCTGCCTGTTTGGCAGAAATCTGGTACATTTGCACCGTCCTGATGCCGATGACCTTGACAACGATCTGAACGGTCCGTTCTGGAAACGTCACCGCCAGATGGACAATATCCTCCTTAACACATCCCTTTGTCTCCCTCCCCAACTCAAGCTTCCCACTGGCTTGTCAAATCCTAACATTGTCTTTACAAACATGAGTATCCATACCTCGACAATCTGTCTGCACCAAGCCGCCATCTTCAAAGCGGAGAAGAACAACTTGCCCGCGTCGGTCAGTGCCGAAAGCAAAGTTAGGTGCATCACAGCCGCCAACGAGATTGCCAGCATCATGCGCATGATTTCCCATATGGATCTCTCGACAGTAAGTGTTGCCGGCTATCATCCATTAGCGGAGATCCTAATATGCTATCAGGTAAACCCATTCATCTCCTTTTGCTTATACGTATCGGCGCGAGTATTTGTACAGTACCTTAAGAGTCGACCAGACGACAGCCAAACGGCAGACTCACTTCGCTTTTTGCTCTCTGCAATGAACGCGCTGAAACGCAGGAATCCATTGACTGAGTCGTTCCTCGTCCAGCTCGATGTCGACCTCGAAGCACTTGCACTGAGAATCCCCAAGCTGAAGACAGCTTTCCCACGCAACAACGATGGTGTATGTTGTCCCCGTGCCGTTTTCCTCGAATAGCACTAACGCCACAAAGCCTACCAATCCAGGAGCGCCCAGAGGTGCTAGGTGTGATAACCCAGAAGGAATGCAGGGCATAGCAGCATATCGTAATGAATGCAACTATATGCAACCCTCGAGAGGTGACGGAAACCAGCCGGATATTGTTGAGCCTAATCATAGCGTACCAGAGATCACGACTGCTGAAGAGAGCTTCGCTACGCAGGCTTGGATGTCGTCTGACCAACAATTACCCATTCTTACACCGAGCTCAGGGGCGACATTCGAAAAGACTGGATCTGGCAGTCGGACAATGTCTGGTTTTGGCGATGTTACAGGCGATAGCCAAGATGCTTCAGGATCGCCTGATGGGTTGACATCAAATCGACCTACACCAAATTCGAGCTCAGGATCTGACCAACGGAACCATCTGGCTCCTGGGCAGCTGAACGGATCCGGACACAACTCTTTCAACGCGAGCCCAATGTCGCCGAACCAGACTTTGATGAACCCGAGTGTTCTCGACGGGAGCACACAAGGATTCTTTTCAGACACAGCTGGATTTACGATGCCGACCAGCCTTGACCAAAGTGGGGGGTTTTCAATGCCTGATGGTTGGGGAGACATTCAAGGACAATCAGGGATACCACAAGTTGGCGAGGGTGTCTTACGGGCCTTGATGAATATGGGACCAATGGACGCCATGGATTTGGGAACATGGGAAACAAAGGATACCTGAACTCGGTGAACATGGAATTATTGCCGGCGGGATTGTTAGGCAAGCAACAACGCATCGAGAGCCTAGCCAGGATCCAACAATGATCATAAAACGAAAGAGGAGGAGGTGGACACCCCACGGAAGAATTGGCACCAAGGGCGTTTATACGGGACAAACATATCGGCGATCTTGTACACTATGGGTTGGGAGTCTCATGGATGACTTACCATGTATGTTTTGAGTAATTCTGAAGGATACCCGGGTTCTAATGACAATGAAACACCACTATCACGGCCATAATAGGTGCAGGGAAAGAGAAGAGCTGCGTTATTGGATACCGGCGTTGCGATGTTGACCATGGTCTCAAGGTGATCCTGCTGCGCGTAGTATCAACCAATTCAAGAGCCACGCCCGGTTAGCTCAATCGGTAGAGCGTGAGACTCTTACGAGTACGCGATCTCAAGGTTGCGGGTTCGACCCCCGCATCGGGCTGTTCCTATAATACGATTGCGAGCGATTTGCGAGGCTTTCATTTTTTTGTCGGGATTTTCAAAGGTTCTCTCTATCTTTTTTACGGCTTTCTTTTGTTTGTGGTATGGTCCGTGCAGTATTGGTAGGGCGTTTCCCTTGTTGCTTCTTTTGGCATGCAGCTGCAGCTCAATAACACCCTGCCCCTCTTTCAGACAATGACCTAGGCAACGTCTTAAAGCAGCAACAGAAACCGTCAGAAAGTGTCATCTAGAGAAATTGATCATTCCAACCGAGGGACGAATCTTACTGTGGAGTTTGTTTTTAGCATCGCCGTGGCTGTACCAGGACGGAGATCCACTCCCATGACAGCTCTGAACACCCCGCCTCCGGGCTCCGGCTCCGGCTCCGGGCCGGGGCTATCCGCAACGTTCTCAACTCCGGGTCTTCCACCGGATTATCGCGATGCGCTTGAGCTTGGTCTACAAGGATATGTGGCACCCGGTATCGAAGAGGCTTACCATATCCATGCTATACACAATAGCGCTACTATCGCGACACCAGCAGCCCTTGGTCAATTTGGTATACTTGCACCGATAGCAGTGTCGGTGCCTGTTGTGGAAACACCAGCCGATAGGATATTCAGTGTGCAGAACAATGCTCACACACAGGAGATTAGAAGATCAGGTGGCCACTTGAGCAGTAAGATTATTGTTGATCCCCCAGATCTGGAGATGTGGCGGAATAAGCTATTCAACGTGGACGAGACGATTGTTCTTACACATGAAGAGTGAAGAAGCCCTCCTTAACCTGTGATCGGAATTTGCAGTCCTTAACGGCTTTAGGTTCGAGACATATTTTCCTCATGTAGACAATGTCTACTCCCATCGTTCGACCCAGCGTTATAAGCGCAAGCCTTTCATCTCACACTACTGGGACTGTCGTATGAAAGGCCGCCCTCCGGGAACCCCCAAATCTGATGACCCTAACAAGAAGAAACGGAAGAGAAATGTTCGCCAGCGCGATTTATGTGATGTCAAGATAAAAATTACAGAGTACTTCCCGGGGGCTCGACTGGACCTTGATAACAGCAGTGGTCTTGACGCATGTCTGGCAGGGCAGCGATTGTGGACGATACAGAGAGTCAATGGCAATGGAGGTAATGGAAAGGGAGACGGTGTAGCTGGGCCACATAGGCATACGCTTGAGAGGAGTGACGAGATAAAGAAGAATAGTGTGCAGAGGTATTTGGCAAACAAAGGGGGCGCGAAATGGGACAAGGAGAAGGCCCAGGTAAGCCATATCCATGATGCCAATTCTGAAGAAAAGGAGTTTATAATACGGAGAATTCTTAAAAAGGCCCTTCTGAAAGCCACAGGAGCTGCACTACTCACAGCTAGAAAACACGCGAAGGAGAGCGAATTCAAGCTCTACGCAGTATGTTTCTGGTATGTCGAACTCATACTCAAATACACTCACATTCCCATACATACTAACCGCAAAAGCCCATTCTCTCAACGTATTTGGATCGCTCTGGAAGCAAAAGGCATGCCCTACCAGTACTGCGAAACAGATGCCTTCCGTCACCCAACCCAGCCCCTCCTGGCTAACCTTCATGGCGATGTGCCCGCCATAGTACATAGCGGCTGGTCATGTTCGAATAGTGCTGTCATACTAGAATATGTGAGTCTCGTCTCAAAGCTGCTGGTTTGTGATATTGATGAGATGCGCAGCTTGAAGATCTCGGTCAAGGAACACCGATGCTTCCGGTAGATTCAAGATTAAAAGCCAATTGCCGTTTCTGGATTGACCATGTAAGATACATCCCACTATCACCAGAATCAGAGGCAATACTGACGATATGGAGATCAACCGTCATATCGTCCCAAACTTCTTCAAACTCCTCCAACATCAAGACCCAGCTCTTGGAGATGAAGCAGGGATTAGTTTACAGGGCAGTATAGATACTCTTGTCAAAGCTGCAGACAAAAAGGTAGTTGATCCTGAGCTCTGGGTACATCGCCTGTGACCGACATACTGACTCTAATCTATCATAGGGTCCGTTTTTTCTCGGACGAAGCATGTCTCTGGTCGATATACATCTAGCACCTTTTGCTCTTCGATTCTCTAGAACCCTGGCCCCAGCGAGTATACCGTCTTCCCCACCTGGATCGCGCTGGGCGCGATGGCTGGATGCCATCGAGGGAGATAAGAGCGTGCGAGCCACAACAAGCAACCACATGCTATACAGTGAGACATTAGATGCCTTGATGGAACAATATGGGCGCCATCAAGTTGAAGCCCCTAACAATGCCTGAAGTTCTCGGTACGTTGGAAAGATTGGTACGAAATATCGACTGGAGCAGTAGACTGTACGTTTTCCGGACGTGGTCCGGTTGTGGTTAAGGGGTATCTATTTCATTATAAATATTCACATGGGAAAGCATAGCGCCCGGCGAGGGCGCTTAGACAGCAAAGGTGTGATAATTGCAGTTCGAAATGCCACGAGGCCTCTATATAGTACCATCTGGCACAGAAGGGTCGCTTCTCATGGATCCTCTCTTCCTCCTCTTGATAGCATCCCACTTCTCTTCTATCGTCACCAGCTCGCCCCCAAGTCGTGCTTTGACTCTTCCTTCACCAAGCTCCTCGAGCGTTTTGGACTCGAGATAACTCTTACCATCGTACTCGACGCGACGTTGGGAATCGGGTAGGTATGCCCAGGAGAAGAGGGCACCCACAGCAGCCACAGACCCAAATAGGAGAAAGATGAGTCCTTGTCTGTTCTCTGCTTGATATGACTGGTTTATTCCGTATACCACTAGAACAGCAACGAGACTGCCTAGCTTCCCTGCAGCAGCAGAGATTCCGTGGCACAGACAACGATAACAGGTGGGGAAGATTTCGGCTGGTATGATAAATGTTAATGTATTGGCACCTGGTAATCCATGGTTAGTTCTGAATATGCGGAACAGAGAGCGCGTCAACTTACCAAAGTTGAACATGAAGTGGCAGATGGCTACAAACACCACTGTGGCCGGAGCACCTTTTTGCTGATGGACGCCGTAGTAGACGCATCCAGTGATGACGAAGAACCCAGCGAGAACGAGGAAGGATGCTGTGAGCCACTGACGTCGTGGGATGCGGTTGGCAAATAAGACGAAACAAGCGCTGCCCGCAATGGATGCAAGCGAGACGGTCAAGAGATACTGCTTTGTCTGCTCGATAAGCACGTCGTAGATGGTGTTGCAGGGGTGCGTCGCGTCGGTCGACCAAACTGGAAGTCCATCGGTGGCCCAATCCGGTACTGTCGAATTCCCCCCGCGAAGCGATGATGTCCAACACTCGAGGGAGTCGTCAATCTTGGTCGGCGTGGTAGTCGCCCACATCGTCGACAGAGTGCCTCTATTATCGAGGCTCATGCCATAGAACGAGACGTCCAAGAAAAACCACGTTGCCGCCGTGCCCAGTAGATATGCCCAGTTCCCGTCGCGGATGAAGTAGTTGTGGAGGTCCTCCCTCGAAAACTGCACCGGCATCGGCTGCTGCGAGCTACTCGCAAGATGCATCCCATCTGCAAGGCCATTTGTGCGATACGAAGGTGCGACATGGTGGTTCCCATCGGGGGAGGTAGTCTGATATGTTGCTGGTGCTTGACCTCGAACAAATTGGTTCATCGGGAACGAGTTTTGTCCGCCAACACCGCCATTCATGGAGCGCCCGTTGACACCTCCGCTGGGGAATGCTTCTAGCCCAGCACCTTGCGGGGCACCGTAGATTCTTTGGGTATTCGCTAGAGCCATCCTCGGTTTGTTCCTGACCTCAAGGCTGTAAATACCACAGTCGAACAGGAAGAAGCGGAAGATGATGGCGAGCAGTGCAGGGACGGCACCTGACCCGATCACAATGCGCCAGACGCCGTCCAATGCCTTTTTGCATTCCTCTTCATGCAGTCTGTCGAGCCCGCAGCGCATTCCCTGGAGGTTATGGCTTCGCTCGAAGCCGAGGAGGACAAACAGACCGACCAACTGGGCCAGCGCTTGGCCGATGGGCTGCATCATGAAAACGGACGAGAGCATAGTAGCGCGAGATTGTGTACTGGACCATTCCGATGTGATGACGGCGCTGAGCGGATATTCAGCCCCTATTCCTATGGTGTTTGTTAGCATCCAAGTTGTGCCGTCTGTTGTGGTTGGAAGCCAGAAGAGGTTGCTCAGGAGGATTCACGCACCAATGCCCATGACAAAACGCCACCAAATGAACAGACCGAGGAAGGAAAGATCATTGTAGCCATGACTGCTAGTGGCGACTCCAATCGTGGAAACAATGACCAGGACGAGCTCAACGCCGTAGAGGCGAGTTCGGCCATAGCGATCCGCAAGGTAGCCAAAGAGGATCTGACCAACAACGGAGCCCAAGAGTGTAAAGAAGTTGATGAGTAGACCCGACCATTCCGGGCCATTGGGCCAGTATACAAATGCGATAGAAGCGAGGATCACATTTGTCGAGAAGAGATTATAGCTAGGTAGGCATTCACGAGTTAGGACGTCGTCGTAGAGAAGTGGCGAGGAGAAAGCTCACGAATCTGTTAAAAAGCCAGAGGCACAAACACCCCAGATGCGAAAGTTCCATGAGTTCAGGTCAAGCTCGTAGCGCAATTGTTGACGATCCTGTCATGTCAGAACCGTTGTCAGTCAACAACATCAAATCAAGATCATAGAGGTACAGGAGATAGAGAGAGAGAGGGAGGGAGGCTTAGTTATGTATGTGGCACATTGATGGCCACGCACTGACTTACCTGCGCATCCTGCGATGGCAGAGCAGAACTGTCCGAGCCCAAGAACCCGCGGTTTTGGCGCAAAGAATATCTCGAGAGAATAGACATGATTCGCGACGGGGATGAGCATCAGTTGCAAAAGTTCCAGTTCAGATCAGAGGGGGTGGGCTGAGGACCCGATGGGCGACGGGCAAATTACAAGACAATTACTGGGATTGCGGACAAGCAATGTCCAAAGAGGAAGAGGAGAGGATTGCAATTCTCATGGCCGTGCTTCCGTAGCATAGAATAGAATAGAGAAACAGAGTATAGTCAGAACCAGAGCAGGCCGCGAGCTATGAATGAATTGAATGAACGAACGAATGGGTGTGGGATGCCATCGAAAAACTGTGTGGCAGGCAGTCTAAACAAGGACTGTGTGCTGTGCCAAGCGCGCGCCGCAACGATGTATTAATTGCTTTGAGCTGACGGACCGGACCCTTAGGTTGGCCAAGGCACGCTTGGCTTCACTTGGCAGAGCCCTCTGAAGATTAACTTATTTATCCTTGTTAGAAGCGTGACCGGAGCCTGAGTACCGGCGTACCAACGCTCCAAGTGTTTCAGTACCTACTTACCTAGTAGTTATTGAGCTGAACAAAAACGTCTCCGAGGGACCAGTTTCGATAGGCCAGCGGTGCCAAGAAGACAATACCATGTACTATGTAAGCTAATTGTCTGGAGAAGGGCGTCGATCTTTGCTGAGCAGCAGAAACACAAATGACTTGCTTCATCAGCGACTGGTTTAGGGGTCCCTTGTCAGCCAGACTTGGTAGCCCGTGTGGGTATCCGAACAGAATTATCCGACTTGTGAAGAGCAGGCAATCAATCAGTCAATCAATGCCTTGATGAAGGACAGTTAACCCAATGGGGGGCAGCATCTCTCCCTGCCCGAGTCTGGAACCAATGTGGCTTGTAGACTTGCATTGAGTTGACCGTTCAAGACAACGGAACAAGGCATTGGCATCTGTGAAAGAGGCACGTGGTGTTGAAGCTTGGTCGGCAGGACGTGGGGGGGGGGGGGGGGCAATTTGATGTCGCGAAGAAGTTGTTCACATAATCATGTTTAATTGAATGTCAAGAAGAAGCAGTTCGGTACCGTCAGTCACTGTTGCTGTTGCTGATGCTGATGACAGATGCACTTCAAGGGAGACGGCGCTGTGTTCTAACTACCTACTATCTATACATTACCTTGCTTGACTTTACATACGGAGTACTCATGCTGTACCTTGACTAGTTAGTGCCTCGCTGAAATCAACCCGGGTCCGAGTGCTGCAACCCAATTCCATGGTTCAGGGAATGCAGGAGATCGACGTTGCGACCCTCAGCACAGAAGATCTAAGCCGTTATTGCACGAATCCATAGTCTTAACTGTCTTGATATGATTTATCTCAACTCAAAGAGTAAGTGAGGATATCTTTATATCGTGGGGAGCTGGCCATTTTCGGAACATAACAGGGCAAATGGTGATTCCCAAGTCGTTTGACTTGATGAGCATATCGGAAACTCGTATGCCAGCCGTTTTTTATTTCTAAACTTGCACCACGAAACGACTTTCGAAACCGACTGCAATTGAAGGATCACTGAGCGTGCCGAATGACACTTGGCTCTTCCACTCTTTACCAGGCCATCATCGAAGCATGTATCTCTATTACTGTGCAAAAAACCCCCAAGCGATGCCATCACGCCCAGAGTAACTACCTAAGAATATCCATCCATTGGATGGCTTCAACGCCAGTCGGGGTGATGGGGTATACAGTAGTAGCACGCGGCTCTGCCCGGCCAAGATGCGTCCGTATTCGTGATACCAACGAGACTCATAACTTTTTTCAATTGGCAAGTCATAAACATGCGACCAATTCCACATTCTGGTGACATCCATCCATCCATATCAAACAACACTGACGGGCCCAGACAATCGGAATTGCTAGCCGGAGCTTGGCCTAGCTCCAATGCCCACGACATGGACCCTAGCTTTCTTGGCCGTGTTAGCTAGCCCATAAGAATGTCCCATGGACCCCCGTGCGCCGTGCTCCCGCTGTTAGTGGACCACCAATGGAAGACAAGCTTCTGCCCATGTGGCGTCGACCCTTGGCTGTCGATTGCACAACGCAACGACATTCATTTTGCTCGGGCTTGGAGTTTCTGGGGACGGCTTCTGTCGACGCAGCTCCTCTATTGTTGCGTACCTAAGTGGCCAACAACTGACGGCCTTGCGACAGGCAGCGTGCAGCGTGCCTGTCTGTGTGTGGCTAGCCTTACCTGCCTAGGCACTAATGTACAGGTATCCGTCCTCCTGGCGAATTTGATGCGGGCCCAAACATTGTAGGCCCCTCATTGAGTCGACTATCCGTGGAAATTCACCGCACTCGTCTATCTACATTTTCTTCTTCTCACTCCCAGCACGATTTGCGATGGATGATGCTGGCCTGCAGCTGGTTCATGGGACGAACAACCAAAAAAAAAAAAACAAGACACACTTGCTTAGCTCTAAATCTTCTAGGAAGTCGCCTTGAACTTTGATTTCTCTCCTGTCCTATCTTGGGCTGGTCTCGTCTGGTCTGAGTCTGTCCTGCTTTGCCCTCTACATACATACTGCTGTTGCAACAGCTTTGGTGCGAGATCTCCATGTACGTGAGCTCCAACTTTACCTCATCCAAGGTTGGGATCTTCGGCTCCTGGCGCTCATCAAGCACACCATTCACTGTACACGTACGTACGGATAAAGATACAGATACATTACTGGAACTCGCAAGGTCTAGTTTCCTGCTGTCGTATCAGAGGGGCAGACGAATGCACCAGCGGCTTCCGGAGCTACCCTTGCCAATCTAGTGCTTGAAGTCTATCCCGACTGAGTGTACATACCTTGCTCGGTGCCTCCACGTTGTATCGCTGCCCTATTGTTGAGATTCTGCCTTTGCGCCGGCCCAGGCATTGGCGATATCAGGGCCTCGACAGCCAAGAGCCTGCCGAGCCGCCATTCCTCTGTCAACATAAGCTTCCACGCAGCAGAGCTGACCGTTCGTTGCCCAAGTTCAAGCCAGAGCGTGTCAACGGCGGCTTTAGGGCTGGTCACTGGGATCTTCGAGAAAGCGCCAGCAGAGACCACTCGCACCTCCTGCGCCGTTGTGACCGTGTCATGACATGTCCCCACCGCTCGGTCAGCCAGATCGCCCTCGACTGCTACCAGCGACAGCATGTCGTCCTCGGGCTCGTCCTTTACTTCCTCGTCGCTCGGTCGCCCGCCAACATACGGACGAACATACGTCAGTCCGGTTGATTCAACCTGGACTCCCACCTCCGGCATATCAACCATTTCTGCTCCGACCACCGAGGGGTCGGGAACTGGGACCTCGGTACTCGATTTGGGACCCCCGGGTTTCCAGGCAACAATGTGCGATTCTCCCGGCCTGTGGTTGATATGAGTAGCGTTTCATCTGGCTGACACTGGGATACATCTAGAATCCTTTTTCAAGATACTCCTGACGAACGAGTCGTTTACTTGGGGCCTTGGGAAGTGGTGGGTTCTGAGCAGCGCCGTGTTCTGTGGCAGGGTAGCTACCAGAGCGAATTGCTCGAACACTTCTGTATGTAGACTTGGGCTGCTGCTTTCCACATCCAACGTCAGCTAACTCAATTCACTCTCAGTGCCCTCCGACACACCCTGCGATATATATCCTCATACCCTCCACTCGCGCCATCGCCCGTACTATGACCCTTCGGACATGGAAAGATATCTCACGTTTCAGGAACCTCACCGGATTCGGTACACAACGGACGAGGGTGTTTGTATACATGACCAGTACGTCACGATCAGATACGAATTCACGACAGTCGAGAGCTCTATTCAATTTCAGGGAGATTTGCGCAGAAAGGACCTGGTTGATTTCTATGACGTCGACGTCGTTTGGACAAACGTCCATGGTCGCACAGATGGCTTCGGCAAGGTTAAGGGGATCGGTGCGATTCAGAGACTCAAGCTGTGGAGGGATCGATATACGACTTTCCACTCCCTCAGCGTGTGTGCGAATAAGACGGATGGCCAATACCGAGAGTATGATATTCACTCGTTCGACGGGGAACTGCGCGGGAGGGACGACCGCGCGAAACAGCTTCGACTCAATGCGTCTGGCAGGCGGCATACTTCGGGCGACGACCAGCACTCACACCGACGCTTTTCACTGCCGCATCGTATGCGATCTCGAACCAGAACGAATGATTCCTCCGAGCCAAGATCATTGCAGCAGCCGACTCTCGACATACGATATCTGGCCATCCAGTTCACTGAGCGTCAAGGTCAGGGAAAAAAAAAAGCCCAAAAAGAGGGCTCCCCTCGTAGGAGCAACGGCTGCCCTGGCCGGATCTCCAAATCTGTCTCCAGACATGTCAGCTAACAGTCAGACCAGCATACCGACGATTTATCGAGACCTGGCTTTATTGCCACAGTTCGGACCGTGAATTCAACGGCATCCCATTTCCACCAAACCATTTCGAATTGCCCTCGCCGCAGATTTTGCCGGGACATTCTCCCGATTTACCGGTGTCAGGATGGCCGAACCACATGCTCGAATCGGTGCCAGAACCCTCGGATGCGGCCGAAGCTACGCCTTGAAAAGGGCAATTCCGAGTCAGATGGCATATCAGTATCCTCGACCAGTTGCACCACTGAGACGAGCCACATGCTCGAGCTGCAGTGCGTGTCCAAGTGGGGTGACAGTAGTTGCAAGGTCTGACGTTGACAGCCCACACCCTTTCACCTGTCAGAAATGAAAGCGCTCATCAAACGCCGCCCAAAAAGGCGATAATCAGCAGCCGCCCGTAGGGGATTGGCCGGGACGTCAAACAGAGGTTATCAGGCTGTATACCTTATGTCGCTATCCGTGGGCAGACAACGGGGAAATGCTCAGGCCCCCCCCCCCCCACACCGTCTCTGAAGACCCCCCGCGGTGCCTGGATCGTACCATGGAGCTGTGTCGTCATTGAGATGCACAACCCGTCATGAATGGAAAGTTGATAAACTCAACTCAAGCTCCCTTCTCCCCTAGCATCCATCGCTCACTACTGCTGCCACTGCTCCCCCGTTCCTGATACACACTCAACACCAAAACATTGACCCCCTCAGCGTCGCGCCATCGGTCATGAAGGTCATTCTCGCCATCAATGCCGGCTCTAGCTCGGTCAAGATCTCAGTCTATATTGCAGATAAGAACGCAGAACCTCATCAAATCGCAGAGGCCTCAATCGGTGGATTGACTGCTCCGCCAGCAACGCTTGCTTATACGCGTCGCGGTGAGAAGGTGGTCAAGGCGAGAGAGGTTGCCGAAAGTGTCAAGAATCAAGAGGATGCTTTCGACCTTCTCCTCAAGACATTCATTGATGACGCTGAACTCAAGGAGATCTCTTCAAAGGAGGATATTGCCATCGCCAGCCATCGCATTGTTCATGGAGGGGACTATGATCGGTCGCAAGTCATTACCCAAGATGCCTATCACCACCTTGAAGAGCTCAGCGACCTAGCACCACTTCACAATGGTGTCGCCTTGAGCATCGTCGACACTTGCATCAGCGCGCTACCCAAGACCATCAACGTCGCCTGTTTCGACTCACAGTTCCATACAACTATCCCTCCACACATCTACACCTACCCCATCGACCCAAAGATCGCGAAAAGCAATCGCCTACGCAAGTACGGATTTCACGGAATCAGCTATGCATTCATCACAAGAGCCGTGGCACAGTATCTTGAAAAAGACGTCGACAGCTTAAACATGATCGCTTTGCACCTCGGTAGCGGTGCCAGCGCCTGCGCCATCAAGGGCGGCAAGAGTTGGGATACGAGTATGGGGCTTACACCTTTGGCGGGCCTTCCTGGAGCGACTCGAAGCGGCAGTGTTGATCCTAGGTAAGGCGCTCAATCCCTCAAAAACACCCTTAGCCCGGGGCCTAGGGCCCAGAACCCAGAACCATGCCCCACCGGATGCAGCGGAATGCTACTCTCATCAGATCATACATGAGATCCGGAACCGAGGGGTGGGATCAGGGTCTTCCTTTCTAAATTAAGGTTCTTGCATGCTGACCCTTGCCAACCTTTGCAGTCTTGTCTTCCACTATGCCTCCGATGTGGGGAAACTCTCCCCTGCATCCACCAAACATCTTCACATTTCAAGGGCTGAGGAGATCCTCAATAAGGAGAGCGGCTGGAAGTCCATGACGGGCACGACCAACTTTGGCGTAGTTGCCGAGTCAGACGAGCCCACCCACCGCCTGGCCTTCGAAATCTTTGTCGATCGCATTGCCGGCTTTGTCGGCTCTTACTTCGTAACCCTCGAGGGCCGTGTCGATGCTTTGGTTTTCGCTGGCGGCATTGGAGAGCACAGCGCTAAGCTTCGATCTGCCGTCGTCGAGAGGGTTGCCTGCTTAGGCTTTGCCCTCGATGATGCTAGTAATCAGGAACCTATCAAGGATGTGGTCCAGGAACTCGGCAAACGCGATGCCAGGCAGCGGGTGCTCGTCTGTCAGACAGACGAGCAGCTGGAGATGGCCAGATTATGTGCAGAAAAGGAGGATATATGGGAATAGGGAATCGCACGTGGTACGAGAACTATGATGCATGATGACAATTAGTTGCGTAACGACATCGAATGATTTGATGATCAAAGCATACACACATATATAAAAGAAATTAGATTTTTACTTGTCATGTGTAACGTGGTTATGTGTGTTTTGGAAATGTCTCAGGGTTGTCAGAAGAGTCCCATGTGACAAAACTCAGAAGCGCGTAAAATCAATCGAGTTACCTGCCGACCATCAGGTCATTGGTTACCAAGAGTATACCATAAACAAGTGTTACAAAGTGGATATCTGTTTGTCCCTTGGCAAAGCAGAGTCTCATGGGGTATTTATCTATATTAGCTTGAATAGGTACTGAGGCGACAAGCTCACAAGGTATGGCATTAATGAGCCCATAGATTTGATGTCGAATGGAAACAGCAAGTCATGGTTAATTATGCCGATGATAGGAAGAATTTGTGTTACACCATTGTAAATAGATGTATTCTATCCCTTCACGTTGGCTGATATCACAAAAATTCTTGGGGAGAAGAAGAGTATGAAATTTTGAAAATGGTATCAATTGTATACAGTTCGTGTGTTGAATCCAAAATGGAAAAGCACTACACATAAAACTGCCTCACTGCCGTCTAAATACAGCCGCAAGCGGCAGCGACCAAGTGTGTACTATGCCGCTGTCTCGTCTTCTTCCACCACCCATGCCCCTAGAGATGCCAGATACGGCCCTCGAATGGGCCTACCCCAGAAGTTCTTATAGTTGAACAAAAGTTGGAAACATCAAATCGTGAAAACCCCGCTAACGCCATGCGTTTTTTCGCCCTCGGGTTTGAAACTCCAAGAGGGCAACTCCTGTCGTCGTTTATCTAAACCGCGTGCCCTTTATGGGGAGAACCATCCGTGTAGCCAATCATATACTCGCGACACCGTCCAATCCCAGACACCTTTTGAATAAATGATAAATAAATAAAAAGTAAGAAAATAAAACAAACCCATCCAAACGGATAACGCCTTTGAATCCGGGTTACTCCTCGTGTGTTCATACAACGCCGTGATAGAGACAATCCATTGAACAGAATAAAAATGCACCAAAATGTCTGTGTGTGGGTCGGGGGAGTCATGAGGGGAGTAGGTTGTGCCCCAAAGATCAAGTCGCCAGGTGGAGTGATTTGTGTGTAGAGATAGGACTTGTCAGAGGATTAAGATTATCAATAAAGTAATGCCCGAGAAAAAAAAAATCTTTTTTAGAAGGAAGAGAATGCCAGGGGTGAGAGATCCAGCATTATTCACTTCAGACACCGGAACCCTCCTGGCATGCCACGGCCATAGCGAGAGCATCCAGACCGCTAGGTGTCCTGCCAGCAACAGGGCGGTTGAGAATGGGCAAGTTGCGGCCGCCCAAATCCCAAGATCCACTGTTGACACTGGGTGAGGCCAGTGGGGGCGTGGGAAGGGGATAAGGATCAGCGTCGCGTCGGCTCCTGGACGAGGATGTGCGGCTTGCGGAAGGGCGCCCGGATGTAGAGTTACGACGAGCGTCAGCTAGGGATGTCCTGTGACTGCGCTGGCTGGTAGAAGAGCGACTCTTATCCTTGAAGTGGGTTTCGAGATGTTGCTTCATATTGTCGGCGCGAGTGAACTTCTTCTGGCATCCTGCAAAGGTACATTGAACAGCCTTCTCTGCAGTGTGAATCTTTGAATGGCGCGAGGCATGACCTGAGGTGGTGAAGGTCTTTTCGCAACCATGAGTGTCGCGGTACCTGCAGGGATACCTCTTTCCGGGGCGCTCGGGCATAGGCGAGGATCGGGGCTGGCTGACCATCTCAGCGTCGTAGGAAGCTGAACGGGTGCTGTCGGCGTATTGGGCATGCTTCGCCTCCATGTTGTAGTCCTGAGAAATTGTGTACATGACCTGTTGTCGAGGGTAGTAGTCGACGTTGGGAGTCAGAGGAGAAAGAGGATCGTTGCTCATTTGAGAGTCATAAGAGTCGGAACGAAGAAGTTCGGGAGTGTTTGGCGAAGAAGAAGTACTGCCCGGGGTGGGGTATGATTGAGTGAAGGCATAGCTGGAGTGAGAGTGGAAGCTGAGAGGTGGTCGTTGCGTGGGCTGCTGTTGTTGTTGTTGGGAAGCAGATTCGTCGTTAAGGAGTGAAACTCGTCGACCAGCGGCGTTGATTGCGTGCATTGTCATTGCGACAGGAATTGGGAACAGCTCTTGGTAATGTTGACAGTGGCAGTGATATCAGTAGAACACAGCTACTGATCAGATCAGACTGGGCGACTTGATGCGCCTGGATATGGTTGCAGCTCCGAAGGGAAGCGAGGCGGACCCAAATAGCGGGATGGCTAGTCGCGGAGCTTGTCTGGACTCGAGGGGACCGAACGAAGGGATTGATGGCTCAAAATCGCCTCCGCTTTGTGAACACGAGACTGATGGGTTTCTCGTGGTCTGTTGCGTGCGTGTTCCTGAAAAATTACAGGGGTCCGGTAGTGGTAGCGAAGGGAACAAGGAGCTGATTGATTATGGCGGTGTCAGTTCTGCAGTCTTGGTAGTAAGGAAGCAGAGTAGTTGGACGTTTGGTATCAAGTTCATGTATGGCACAGAAGAATAAGAAAAGATCTGGCACAAGTGGTGATTGTTGTTGTTTAGATAATGGGGGTTGCCGAGGAATCCAGTATACAAGCCAGAGCCAGAGCCAAGGGGCAACGATAAAGCAGACGGAAAGGGTAACTGAACACACAACACAAGAACGGATGTTATATCCGTCAATGATCAGCCCAAGATTGGAAACGACTTTGTGAGAGGAGAGAGTCTCGTAGTAAGTAAATAAAAGTATGAGGAGTGAATAATACTAAACGAAGCAAGGCTGGAAATGATGGATGGCTGGAGCTTAAGTTTATAAGTAACCCGTTGGATTCACAAGGAGGAAAACAAGGGGAGTGGGAGAGAGTACGTACAGAACGGAGGGAAACAGAGCACACGCCTCTTGGTTGGGGGGGTACTACGGGCAGTATGAGCAAAGAAGGGAAAAGAAGGGAGAGAATTGGGGTGGGAATCAAGCATGGGATTTTTTGCGCAACCCCATCGATCGATGAGATCGAGAAAAATGTCGAGTCTGAATTGAGAGTTACGATGAATGGACGTAACTTGGATAGGTTGGCCTGGATGAGCCACACACACCCTAGAGCATGGGGTCCACCAGCAACAGACAGTGGTGTGCCGTTAACTCCTTTTTGTTTCTTCTCCCCTTCTCTCCTCTTCTGTTCAAAGTGTTCAACTTGATGGAGAAGAGAAGAGAGAGGGGAGGGGGAGGGGTGTGAGGAGCATTGTGGCACTGGCCTCTGAAAACGAGCCCTGGGCTGGCATGGGAAACTCTCCAAAGAGGCACCTGCCCTGAGAGTCATCAGTAAGCTCCCGCTCCCCCTCACCATTTGTCCTAAGGTAGGCCAGCCAGGGCTCGGCGGCCAGGCTGGTGCAACCGCTGAGACGGTTTTGGCCGGAGCTTACTGAGGGAAAAGTGGAGGTGGTGGTGATAGTGGTAGCATCCACTAGCCACCTCGGAGTGATGAAAAAATAAATGCACCTCACATGGACCGGATTGAGAATATAGTGGGTTATGCCTTGATTTTCCCCAGCTACCTACGCAGCCGACTTGACATTTCAAAGGATGTAAAGACAGAGGGAATTGCACTAGGTACTCGCAGGTTCGTCTCTCTCTCTGTTCGCTTGTAGGTTCTTTGTCAAAGAAGAAAATTCCATTCTCTTGATTTCTTCTCTTTGCTACGGCGCGATTTCGCGCTCTTGTTTTTGTCTTTTCCTTGGTACTTAAGTGGGAACACAGGCTGGTGTGGGGTGGCTTGCCAGGGACGAAGGGGCCTTTAATGGCCCTCCAGCTGCAACCACCGAGCTCTTGCCAGGGTCGATGAAGGATAACCGCCAAGGAACAGCAGGTGTGAGGAGACCAAGGGCTTGCTTTTGACCTTCTTTTAGCGCAAGCCATCTCTAGAGTCCCTTTTTACTGGGAACACTATCCCCCCAAATAGCTTTCGCTCAGAGAAGCAATTGTATGTACAACAGTAGTCCTTCACCTCGCCTCCAGCTTCCATGTAATGTCGATCATTCGCGACCATGGATACCGAACATTGTTGAATCTCACCTTGCTTTGCTTTGCTTTCTTGTCAGTCTTTTGCTGCAGGCGGTGACTTCCTTGCATGGCTTTCCACCCTCCTATCCCATTGCTACCACATAATACGCCCTGCCTTAATTGATACTGGACTCACCGGCGCCCACTCGGTCGGATGCTGCGTCAGGAAACATTTTCTATAGTAATCACAATGCACAGCGCAATACCTCTAAACTCAAAGATGTTGTTCTTTGATTCTGCACTCAGTCGAAACCCCGTCACTCGGCCGCATTGAGCTGGCCGCGGCGCGACACGCTGATATCACAATACGTACGTTAGTACCTAATGTTGACCACGGTACCATACCTAGGTATCTGCGCACCAAGTGCGGCCCTGCTGATGAGTTGACGACTACTACACCTATCCTACGGAACGGCACTCCGGGACTTGGACCCTGATTTCCAAACTGTAATCTCGATCCCTAGGCTTGGGGCGTCACCATGACGGATAGCCGGATCAGACGAGCTAGTGAGAGAGTGAGTACCTGGGACCCCGAGACACCGTACATCTTCTAATCGCACCATGGTGACGTCAACTTCACAACAGCAAGCCATTAGCTACAGGCCCAGACTTTCAGAGGGACGCTACAGTAATCGCTGAATCTCTGGGCAACTGAGCGACTCCAGCTCCAGGTAGCGGTAACCCTTGCTCATTCATTATCAGAGCTATTTCACGGTTACACAAAAGCAAAACGGACCCAAGCACAGTACATACTGTATGACGGACACTTTCCTATACAGCTCATGCAGGGCTCAATCCTGTCGCTTTCAGGAAACTGTCTGTACTCTAGAGGTCGGACCCTGCAAATCCCCAGCCAACCCAGGGGCTTGCATACCCAAGTTTTGCGCAAAACTATACGTTAAAAAGAAAACCGAGACACAGGCGTCGTGTATTGTGAGCTTGCACTTGAAAAGCCAGTCAGCTCGAGGTAAACTAAACAACCTGCTTACCTACCTACACAATGGAGCATACAGTACGGTGCTTCATGGACGGGAGCGATGGGGTTTCGGTCAACCTTTCCCCGCTCTTCAACCATGGTTATCCCTCTTCAACACCAACATGCTTATCTACGACAATTAGAAGGAGGGGGCAAGGGGAGGCAAGAAAACTTAGAACATTTATCCTACATGATAAAAACAACTGACCTATAGGCCTCCCAAGTTCACCCTAAGTTTCTTGAATATTTCCTCACCTTCCATAGCTTTCTTACGCCCTGAGGGGCTTATGCAAGGCATTAAGCAAAGTGAGGCGTCATGGTGACAGCGTCCGGTTGATGACATTAAAAACAGGCCCCAGAGGCCCTCTACAGAGTAGCAACTGGAAAGAAAAATAAAACTGTGGCGCTGACCCACTAATAAGACATCTGCTCCATTTGCTGCCCGCAACCAGCAGCGGGCTTTGGGGTGAGACGAGGGCGGGCCAGAGTGGATCATGCCGGGGCACGTTCCCCAGAGCTAGAGTGGCTAGCAATGGAGGGCTAGTAAGGCACAAACACCCCTAGATGCTACGCTGCGCTGCGCTGCCTGAGTTGCTTTCAGCACCTCAGCGTGTCTGGCTGTGGTCAGCTTCACAAGCAGGTAGAAAGTGGAGGCGGCGGGGGGCGGACGACAATCCCCTTGACGCTAACACCTCCAGGGTCGTCCAAGGGTCCCCCATCAGGACTGGGGATAGAAACTCCATCGACCAATAATCGGAAAAGATCGAGAAAATGGCGATCAAGGGAGTTTTACTGTGGCTCTAGGGTGGGGACCGACCCAATGCCAACATTTTCACTGTTTACCTACGCAGAGCAGCAACTTCTGGAGAGGTTCGGCCAATTAACCCATGACAAGTACCAGAGGGAACGAAAACTTCCCGACAGTCCTACAGCAATGGAAGCAAACTGAACCCGTTCTTCGTTGCCAAGGTTTTGCAGGTTTATAGGTGATTGAACCAAGCATGTAGCTTTGGTCTTAGAAGCCACATGGCAAACAACAGCATCATTTAAGATGCTATGTTCTGTAACTTGGCCATCAGGATGGCGTGCCGAGGAGTGAATTCTCTCGTCGAACCTCACCTCGTCTTGTTGTTTCTTGGCCAATCAACCTTGTGCGGATGCCCTCCGGTAGTCACCGTAGGAACTCTATCTTGTCGTTTCTCTTCCACAACAGTGCCAGAGTGAGTGCCTGCGATTTCGTTTGTTTGGGCGCGGACCCAACCCCGGGCGCCGAAGGGTGTCGCAATGGGGTTGACGAACCCTGTTGAAGACTCAAGACTTGACTTCCACTCAGCTCAGGTGGTTTCCCCATCTCGGCAAGATGGGGGTTTGTTGAAAGAGGAGCCATTGCAGCCAATGACACCCGACGACACTTGCTGATAACCTGATGAATGAGGAGGTTTCCCATATGATCCGTTGAAGCTGACTGGCTCAGTCCTGGCTGATTGGATTGACCCTGGCTTCTGACTCCTTACACTCCCTCTCTCTGAAATCGCCAGATTGACTTCCACTTTGCAGCTGTGTACTGCTGTCTGTCTGCCAGGGTGTCTTGACGCAAACGACGAACTTTATGTTCCGTGGTCCAATACGAGTAGGGTATATCTCCATTTCATCAGTACATACAACCTCGAGATCTCAAAACCAATCTCTGCCCCTCCGGTCGTTTTGCTCCGGATTGCCAATCACGCACATCGGGCGTGCTTCTTGAACCCTAATGAAGCCAGCATTCAGGGTCCCTCAACCACTAGCATCATAGGTTGACAGACGGATGCGTTTACAAGCAGACAATAACTTCCATCGCGCGCCCCATTGACGTCACAAATCCTAGCCGAGCTACCTTGGCCAAATGAATCCAGTGTCTCTCGGTCTCTCTCTACAAGTTGAAATAACTCTTATAAGGCTCAGCAAAGTCGATGAAAATGATGACAATATTCGATCCGATATTGTGGTTGATTGTACCTTTCGCTACAGCGACGTTCATCTTTCACGCTGTGGATGGACGGATGACATGGACACCAAGCCTTGACAGGGGCTTTTAGGGATCTGTCTAGGATAATGAGCTATCGCTTGTAAATGACAGGCCCCATTTGTGCATGCCATTTCTTCTCTCCAATTCTAATGACGCAACTGATCGGACCAGGCCGAGAGATCTTGGTCTGAGCAACCTACGAGCACGATCCTGATGAACTGCTGGCGGAACATTTGCAACGGGAGCACCTTCAACATCCAAAACGGGCCATGGGATGGAGACAGACCTCGCTTTAGGGTCGAACACTCACCTATCAAAAACCTCCGGGGAGTAGATACTAGGTAGGTAGCTGGGCCAAAGCCAGGCTCCGTTAAGCATCCAAGATTGCCGTTTCATAACGACCGGGGAATAATCTTGATTTCGGATTGCAAGGCCACAACAGAGTTTCAAAGCCGGCCTAATGAAGCAGTCGGAGATCGAAGTGCTTCCAGAATAATGACTAGACTGGCTCGAATCGGTTATGCACCGGCTGTGCTCGATCACAAAGACTAGGAAGGCATAAAAAGTACGCAGATGACCGCAGGGTTGACTGTGTCAGGCAAGTTCCTTGTAAAATAAAAACAGCAACAAGGGTCCTGTCTATCTGATCGGCGGGGCGAAAACGAATGGCGGCAGCATTGAGGCGCATCGGCTTCCACTGAGTGCGATCGAGCATCGAAGGGGATCGGGTCAACGACGCTCAATTGAGATCTGAAGTCAGGAGGGGGATCGGTCCCTTTTGAATTCTTATGCGGTGCCCTGCGGGGAGTGTGCATGGTCGGATGCCCTGGCAGGCCAGCCTCATCGGTCCCGTCCGCGTGGCTCTCGAGGGTCCCGCCGCCTCAGCGACCAAGGGGCTTGAGACCAAATATCAAGGGTTTTCAGGGAGTTAGGGAGGCGAGGGGAGGGGCGTGAAGACGTGGCGCCGGAGAAGAGGGCCCGTACTGTAGAGTACATACGAGGGGGATCAATCTAAACCCAGCGATCATCCATCATCTTCTACATACGTGTGGAATTGCCCAATGACAAGGTCTATCTTGCCTGCCTTGGGCAAGGCACGTCTCCCGGGCTTTAGATAGAGGTCTAGGTGAGGAGTGAAGCACACATGGCGAGCGGAGCACGCATCATCAGCAAACAATACTTAGTCTACCTGGTTAGTGTTGTGCTAAGATGACCTGGTGGTTTAGGGGACCTCGTCTGTGACACGCCGCTGAGCCATGATGCGATTCCGATACTTCTGCTCGGGACGCCTAGGACCACATTGACCAATGATGTAACCAGGTCGACGACACCCTCGTTCCTTTGGGGTAGATTGTCAGGCACAAGCGACAACCAGCCGTACGCCAAACCAGTCAGCCGGAGCCAAGCAGCTGTCCCAGACTCTCACCAGCCAGTGGGAGCGAGTCCGGCCACGACGGGGATTTGCTTGGTCGTTAGCGATCCTCGTCGTCTACCAACCTAAAGCAGGCTAATGAGGTAAAGTAAGGTAAAAAAAAAAGGCAAGACCTTCAAAGGCATTGCCGAAATCTCTCGGGTATCATTTTATTCTTCAATCTTCTCTGGGTCATGTCATGCAAGTGCGTGCCAGGCTATCACCGCCTTTCCTTTTGTATGGCATCAACTTCGATATGTTTCCACCACTTACATGCCAATCCACACAATGTTACATTCTCCTTAATGGGGCCTTTTACTATGTTGTAAAAAATTTTTTTTTTTTTAATCTTAGCAACTCGGTGGTGGTGCAGGTGGTTCTTATCCTCTGTCGGTGCGAAGGATTTATAGCTACCTATGTACTCTGTAAACTCGTTCACGATAGGTAGTAGAGTTTACTGACTGATCCTTGTATTTTCTCCACTCCGTGTTGCTTTTGATGTTGACATGGTGAAATGATGATGTATGTTTTCCATAATGTCTACAGATAGATAGATACATGAGATACTCAGGAAGCGACAGGATAATATGTCGCCATGCAATCATAATGTCTTCTCGCACGAAACGTCAATATCAACCGCGCAATGCAACTGTTTCTGTTCGTTGAGCATCTTCTCGGCTAACGTAAACCCACAACATGGCATGCGTTTACTCTCCTTTACAAGATAGTCTACCACTCTGACTTAACCCCCGCGCCTTTCTTCCTGATGTGCATGGTAGCGTCGCCTTTTCATATTGATAAAGCCCAGGCTGTTGTATATACACATCAACCTTCCTTGCGTCACCATGCCACATCGATGGTCGCTTGGAAACAAGGAAAGGAACACTCGATCAACCAAGCCGACGTTGAGGGTGCGCCATGCCAACTTTGCTCGTCTGTTCCAATGTATGGCATTGTAGCAGCTGGGGGAGCAATGGGTCGTAAGGAGAGCACTGAGACAAATTCCTCATATCTCGATACCCTGAAACAGATGTTTCTGGCGGTGTGCCGGTATCGTATCCTTGTCGAAACAAGAACAACCAAGATACAGTACTCCGTACTACGCATAAACTGCACTGTTACCCTGTAACTGTGGCTGTGGCAGCGACTTGGTAGGCAACCTGGAACTTGTTTTAAACCTCAGCCTGAACAGCGAAAAGACGGCCGCGCCATGTCAACGTACGTACGTACGCCCGGAATCTAGGAACATGACCCTAGTGTAACTACGAAAGAGAGCACAAAAGGCCTCTCGTGATGCGACGTGGAATCCTTTCAGTCAGAGAAAGGACCAATATGCTACGACCATGTTTCCCGTTTGACAGGTCACGTTGATGGTAACTTGGCTGATCACTGTCGATCGATCGAGATTTGTGATTCATATTTTTCCTTGGTCAGCCCGTTTTTGGACTAAACACCCTGGTGCCCGTGTCAGCTACCTAGACCAAGTACTGGCCTGTAGGGAGTATTGTACGGCAAACTTGAGTCTAACGACTTTACCTTAGTTTCGAGCTTTTATCCATGCTGGTTTCTCAACATTACGGTCTCGTGTTTAATCACATTCCGGATCAAGGACAGCATGTCGTAACCAGTCAGACCCATTCGATACCACCAGAGGTAGAGAGAGCTAATTACATATTTTGCCATGCTACTCCGCTCGTGGCATTCATAGATCCTCTCCCTGAAACGCCGTTTTCGCTAAAAACCTGCCCGAATGAAATGCCCGTCCGTTTCCTACCATACACTCCTCAACTTATTCCTCGCTGACCGTCGTAGTTGGTAGCACCATAGCAATTTCTGCGCGCGGGGTCGCTACAGGACCGGTTCCCCGAACCGCAAGCTGTTGTAATACATGATCATCATGATCACCATCGGCGATGATCACTATGATGCAAATGCTCGCTTTCCCATGACAACACTGAACTTTCCCATGACAACCCAGCCACACAGTGACCCCTAAAGTACCAAGTTGACGTGGTGTAGGAATGATGTTGAGGCCATAATTATTTTGATGCTGATGCACCCGTTTTGGTTGACCCTGTATCGACGCGTTTGGCTGCTGGGAGCGCCGGCACCTTGAAAACGCTTCCACTCGACGACCCTCCGACCTGTGTGAAGCTGCCGCCCTTGAACCAGCGGTCCTCCTCGGCCTTGCGCTTCTTGCTGAGCTCTGCCTGCATCTTGGGGTCAACAAGCTCCAGACCTTGGACGGGCGTGAATGACAAAGACGATGCTGTGCCGGTTGCTGAACCGATGGTGCTGCCAACTCCCGAGGCTCGTAAGCCGCGCCCTCGTAGATCAATGTTCGATGCTTGGCCAAAACCACCGATAGACGACGCAGCACCACCCACGGTGCTGTTTCCGCCCCAGCCCTTGCTTTTGGCACTGAGCTTTGCGCGTGTGCGCTGGTCGATCTGCGTACTGCGAATGCGGCCGTCGTTCGACTGACCAATCATTCCCATACCAACAGTCGACTCGCCAGTGCCGTATCCAACCTCCCTCTCCTCTTTGCCAAATGCCATACGGTTTTGCTGCTTGCGAAGATCAGTCATAGCGAGAGCCTCCTTAGCCTTGCGAGCGCGTCGTCCACCTCGCTTGCGGGATGGCTTATCGTCTGGCACAGGGAGCGCACGCTGTCCTTTGTTGGGAGGTGGCTCTGTCAGTTTCTCAAGACGCTCAAGACATGCTGACTTGAGCTCCTCTCCTGTGGATCCATCAGGACTGGAGTGTGTACGATCAACCCGGGCAGCCAGAACTAGCTTGGCCGACACGATTCTCAAGGCTTGTTTTTTCAAGTCGGTGGGAATGCCTCGGATCATCTCCGAGTTGTAAAGGTAGCCCTGCTGCCGAACACCTATGTTCGTAGCAAGCCCCGAGTGCTTCTTCTTGGATCCCCAAGAGGCGATGTTGCAAGCAGGCGTCTTGGAGAGACCTGTCAGGCCCCCTGCCGCGTTGAGGAGTTGGGCGGCCGTAAGAGAACCAACAAGGGCTGTCAGGTTTGGCGCAAAAATGTTCATGCGCGACTGCACGTACTCGGCGAGAGTCTGCTTGGCCTTGTTGAGGGCAATAACCATATCGCATGCCTTGTAAACGCGCTCAAGCTCTTCGGGTGTCATCTCGTGGCCCTTTGATGTGGTGGCCTCCACCGTCACTATCATGAGTGACGGCCCATCAAGGACGGACTTGAGTGTTATTCCAAGCGGGTTGTCAGTCGAAGTCTGCAGGGCCTTGATACTCTCCGAATCCAACGGACCATTTCCGATGATGGCAACGACCTTGGCATATTCGATTGGCGTCGTGACAAGTCGCTCGAGCTCGGGAAACCTCGTCGAGTAGTGGTCGCGAATGAACTTATGAACGAGGACAACCTCGCCATCGATCTGGGTCGAAAGGCTGTTGGACTGCGTCAGAAGATGATACTCGGGATGATCTTCGATGTTTCCGACGTTGGTATTCTGCGTCGCGGCTTGCGATCGGTAATGTGCGATTCTCTGTAGCGTCCGAGGCAATACGTCAGGGCTATCCGTCAAAAGAACAGATGTAAACGAATCGTCCATCAAGATGCGACCGTTGATGCGGCTCGGTTTGAAGGGGGCAGTACTAACCTCGAGAACTGGTTCAAGCGTTTGCATGAGGTTGGCAACGCTTCTAACATCCTTTACTCCTCCAAGCTGCATCTTCTCGACCTTTACTTTTGTTGCTTCGGAGTCTTCTCTGTCGTTCATTCCCTCATCCGAATCTTCATCGTCCCTCGTCTCCGCGTCGCCATCTAACTGCATGGCGTCACGGTTGCTGGTTGCCTCTTCATCCTTGATGAGGCCATCGTTGAGTTCTTCTTCGGCCTCATCGCCTGAGCTCCCAAAATCGTTGAGGAGATCGTCTGCGACAGTCGACATGGTGGCGTCGTGTGTAGGAAGGATGCTATGAATGAGCAAAGGTGATTGTCGCGAAATACGTAGGTTAGGTTGTGGAGTAGGTAATTTGTCTTGACTAGGTATAAATACTTTTACTTCTAGGCTGCGAGGCTACTGAGCGCCACACAAATAAAATGGGGCTCTCGATCAAATCGAATCATAATTGGCTGGCTTCCCACACACTTTTGCGCCTTGCTCTGTCGCGTCGCTGTTGACTTTCAACTGTATTTCAACACCTTAACTCTCCTTTTCATCTAAATCTTGTCACAGCAAAAATAATCACCATCATCAACTTGAGCCCTCAAAACTTGGTGATTGTACGATGGAGTCGTCCAGAGGGCCACCGAGGGTGAAGAACAAGGCCGCCGCGCCTGTTCAAATCAGCGCCGAACAGCTTTTAAGAGAAGCTGTTGACCGTCAAGAAGTCGGAGTGCAGGCCCCCACTCAACGATTTGCTGATTTGGAAGAGCTTCACGAGTTTCAAGGACGGAAGAGAAAAGAGTTCGAGGACTATGTGCGACGCAATCGACTCAACCTCAACAACTGGTTGCGATATGCTCAGTGGGAGTTGGAGCAGAAGGAATTTGCCCGCGCCCGGTCCGTCTTTGAGCGCGCACTCGACGCACACCCCAACAATGTTCAGCTATGGATTCGGTACATCGAGTCGGAGATGAAGGCGAGGAACATCAACCATGCGCGAAACCTCCTGGATCGTGCCGTCGCTCGCTTGCCGCGCGTTGACAAGCTCTGGTACAAATATGTCTACATGGAGGAGATGCTGGGCAACATTCCCGGAACGCGGCAAGTGTTTGATCGATGGATGCAATGGCAGCCAGATGAGGCGGCATGGAGCTCGTATATAAAGCTTGAGAAGCGGTACGGCGAATTCGAGCGAGCAAGAGAAATCTTTCGGACCTTTACTATGATTCACCCTGAGCCCCGGAATTGGATCAAGTGGGCCAAGTTTGAGGAGGAGTTCGGTACTAGCGACCAAGTGCGGGAAGTCTTTGGGGAGGCCGTGGAGGCATTGGGAGATGACTTTGTCGATGAGAAGTTGTTTATCGCCTATGCTCGTTTCGAAGCCAAGCTAAAAGAGTATGAGCGCGCTCGTGCGATATACAAGTATGCCCTGGACCGACTACCAAGATCGAGGTCAATGATTTTGCACAAGGCATACACAACATTCGAGAAACAATTTGGCGACAAGGACGGGGTGGAAGATGTTGTGCTATCCAAGAGGAGAGTATATTACGAGGAGCTTATCAAAGAGAACCCAAAGAACTACGACGCCTGGTTCGACTACGCAAAGCTCGAAGAGACTTCACAGGACTCTGACAGAATTCGAGATATATACGAGAGAGCTGTTGCTCAGGTTCCACCAACGATGGAGAAGCGGCACTGGAGGCGATACATCTATCTCTGGATCTTCTACGCTATATGGGAAGAGATGCAGGGACAGGATGTTGAACGGACACGGCAGATTTACAATACGTGCTTGGGTCTGATCCCACATAAGAGGTTCACGTTTGCTAAAATTTGGCTCATGGCGGCGCATTTCGAAATCAGACAGGGTGAACTTACCGCAGCGCGAAAGCTTCTTGGACGTGCGATTGGCATGTGCCCAAAGGACAAGATCTTCAACGGCTACGTTGACCTTGAACGCAAACTATTTGAGTTCGTGCGGTGTCGCACTCTGTATGAGAAGCACATCGAATATAACCCAGCAAATTGTCAGACATGGATCAAGTTTGCTGAACTTGAGCGTGGTCTGGATGATCTGGACCGTACACGCGCCATCTTCGAGCTTGCTGTCCAGCAGCAACAGCTTGACATGCCTGAGCTTCTATGGAAGGCGTACATCGATTTCGAGGAGGAAGAAGGTGAATACGAGCGGACGCGAGATCTCTACGAGCGCCTACTTGAAAAGACGGACCACGTCAAGGTCTGGATTAGTTACGCGCACTTTGAGATCAACATTCCAGAAGATGAGGAGGAGGAGGGTGATGAGGAACAGCCAGTCAGCGAAGAGGCCAAGGAGCGAGCACGCAAGGTATTCAAGCGAGCACACAGGAGTATGCGAGACCGAGATCTCAAGGAAGAGTGTGTTTCGCTACTCAACGCCTGGTTATCATTCGAGCGCACACACGGCTCAGTGGAGGACGTGGAGGCTGTGCAGAAACAAATGCCACGCAAGACGAAGCGCCGAAGAAAGCTCGACGACGACTCGTGGGAGGAATACATCGACTATGTCTTCCCTGCCGATGACAGGCAGGCTGCCGACGTGTCCAATCTCCTGGCCATGGCACAGAGCTGGAAACAACAGGCGGGTGGAGGTCTTGGTGCATGAGATTGAGCCTGAGTATGAGCATTTGGCCACCAAAGCTGGTCTATAGTGCTGTGTCCTATAGAGAGCAATGAGCATTTATCACGATATCAACTGTGGCGTCAGTTCTTGTATCCAATCGCAAGAATATGCACCACCACACAACAAAAGACTGCATGATGTTAGGGGCCAGAAGCCTCTTGTCCTTGCGTAAAAGCGATTAACTTGTCTCCTCTACTTCCATTTGGCTTCGGCTGCATACCTTGAAACTACATCGTGATCAAACGACGTCAGCTGTTTGGCCGAGCTGTCAGTGAAGTGGACACTTGATAAGTGACGTCATGGCTTGATGACGTTACAGAGCTGAGCCTCAGATCCGTTAGAAACAAGAATCTGCGTGGATAGAATCTGCACACTACTAAGGTAATTCGGCCAGGGTGTTCTGTAAGCATGGTGGGGTTTATTGGAGTATGCCCAGGATATCAAACGATGAGCGACAGGTACAGAGCAGTGATTTGGAAGACTGTAGTGAGATCAAGGGAGAACAACCCGTTTTCTACTTTTGTCCACGCCTAATTGTTGAAGCCGCTGTCATTCACATCACCTAGGTAGTCACAGCCGAACATCGTTTCATCAACACCAAAGACGTAACAGATTTTATTGTAAGCCAGAGTTGTTCATTATAGGTCATGATTCGTCAAGGTATTCTGGGGGCCGGTAAATCGACCCCCAAGAACCTCCCTCACCTGCTGTCCAGCATAACAAGCTATTCATCCAAATATCCAACATGGCAAAAGGAGAAGAAAATAAAATAAACACATCGTGCCATCCACATACATCTTTTCGTATGCCCATATCCCGTTGACTTTAGAGGCGTCTTGCCATCTTCACCCAAGCCCATTCCTGATTTCTTGTCGCACTTGGTCCAATCGCCGAGTCTTGATCTGCAAGACCCCCCGTCTTTCCAAAAAGCCGTTCTTCCCGAGACCGCCTACCCGTGTTCCCACCACTTCATCATCGTGCATGTAGTGATTTGTTAACACCACATTTGCTTCTCGATCCTTTCTTACCGCCCCTCTCTCTTCCCATCTCGTTGGGTCAACTCGTGCCACTCTCGCTTGCTTCCCCGTTTTCAGTCCTCTACTAGACCCTACCCCATTCATCAACTTTACCAGAAGAGAGCAGCTCATTGTTGGACAGATATGCACGTATGTGCCGTTGTGCCGAGATATAGTTTCGTTTTTGCTTCTGTGCCTGCAGGGATCGGGCCACTGGCTTAGTATCGGCGATGGTCTATTTTAATCACCGTCGTTAGTCTTCGTCTTGAACACACATGTGAAACAAACGTGGGGAGAGGTTGCGGGGAGAAAGCAAATCTGCTTCATCTATCTGATGCAGAGGAATTTCAGTAAAACGAACGCCAGCCACACCCACGCAGCGCAACAAGCCATATTCACACCGTTTCCTTCTCTTTCCAGTCTTTCCATTCCTTTCTTGGGGTTCTTCATTGCCATGTGTCCAAACGAAAAACCCTGTTTGATTGGCTCAAGTTTCTCATGAGCCAAATAAGTCGTCTCGTCATAAGTCATGATTTAAGATGTTTGGGGGGATAGGTGAGTAAGCGTGGATGCCGCCCAACACCCCGAGGGGCTCTTAGAAAGGAGATGGCAGACCGTTGGGGTTCCTCCTGTAAGTGTTTGTACCATACGGCTCTGCTGGGAAGGTGTTGCCTCTGTAAGGTTTGCCTCCGTAGTCTTGAGGGTCAAAGTATTCATACTCGATATCCGAGTCATACCCATCCCCTCGAGACGAAGGAGCCCAACTGTCTGCTCTTCTTCTACCGTCACCCATTGACTGTTGTCGCAAGCGCCTTTGCACTCGCTTCTCATGACGGTGAGCCTTCTCTTGTTGGAAAGTTTTGCACTCGTGTGTCAATTCTTTGGCTTCCTTCATCTCGGAAATGGCTCCCTTGATGCCCATAGCAGCAATACCGACTGATGCGGCGTCTTGCATGATGGCTTTGGTCTTGAGCTTTTTGGCTTCCATCTCACTCAACCGTCCTTCCTTGACTGCTTTATGCCGTGCGTTTCTCTTTTCCATGCTAGAATACACCTCGTGCGCTGCGTGTATAGTGGCCACTGCTGCTAAACCTGTGGTGATAAGTTGCTTACCTCTCATTTTCTTCGCCCGCTTCTCATCCTCATCAGAATCCCCTAGGTCTGATGACGAAGAGGAATAATCGGAACGCCCTCCTCGTCTTCTCTCTCGGGGCTTACTCTTGTATGATCTATCATCATCGTAATAATCTCGATTGCTGCCATATCGACGGTCATCGTACATATCGTCCGAGTATCGGCGGGAACGGCTGCCACCGCGGTCGCTAAAGTCATCTTGGTCGCGCCGGTGGTAGTCATCAGCGGCGGCAGCGCCAGCACCAGCACCAGCTCCAAGGCCTAGTTTGGCCAAGCCGTTGCGAGCTTTGTCAACAACACTACGGCTGCGGCTTCGCTGACGGCGCCTGTCTGGGGATGGACTGCACGAGGCACTTCGTCCCCTACGGCTCCTGGATCGCGATCGAGATCGATCAAGAACCTTCTTTGCACCCAGGGCACCCAGGCCAGCGGTCGCAAGAGCGGCAAGACCGCTTGCGCCTCCACTGCCACCACCCTGAGACTTGGAGCGGGCTCGCGAGCGAGAGCGGCTGCGGCCAGTCTTGCGATCCTCCTCAATATCATTTCTCGAACCACGAATTAGGCGGTTACCGACTAAGCCACCAATCACGGACTCGGCCAAGCCCAACTTTCCTCCCTTGTCATCAGTTGCGGTGTCGACAGCAGCAGCACCTGCAGCGGCGGTGAGAATGCGCTTCGTCTTTTCGCCCTTCCAGCCGCCAGGCTCCTTGGCAACACGAAAGGCCTCTGTGGCACCGGCAAGGAGGGAAGCCATAGCTGCCTTTTGAATCTTGTTGGCGCCGCTGCCACCACCAGCGTGAGAACGAGATCTTTCGCTGGAGGGACTACCTCCCCGGCGACTCCTGGTATCGTCTCCGCCGCCGCCAGTGAGACTCTTGACAGCAGCGCCGAGACCTGTGGCTGCGATAGCGCTCTCGAGGAAGTTCTTGTGTCCCTTCTTCTCCCTTGGACTTTCGTCCTCATCAGAGTAGTAATCACTATAATAACCGTCGCGGCCGCGTTGAAGAATCATGTTGGCCTTTTGATCCTTCTTGGCCTGCTGCTTGTTGTAGAATTGTGCACCCTGGTAGGCAGCCAAGGCACCGACTCCAGCAAGAGCTGCAGTTGACAGAGGATTGCGTTGGACTTCAGTGCGCTCCTCCTTGGCTTCGCGTCGATCGTACAGTTCCTTACCACCCGCCAAAAGGGCGGCACCGGCGACGGCAGCAATGATCTTCTCATTCTTGGACATTCCCTTCGGTTTGTGCTTGCGCTCGCGGTCGCGCTCCTCATCTTCGTAGTAAGGGCTGGAGTGACCTCGGTGGGAACGACGGTCATAGTCGCGATCGCGAGGGTCGTAGCCTCGGCGATACTCATATTCTTCCTCGTAGTAGTTTGGGCCGGCGGATCGGGCCCTGCGAATATCACGGGTACCAGGAGGGGGAAATTCCCGTCTGACCTCTTCTATCGATAGATCGCTGTCCTCGCGTCCGCGAGGAACGATCTCCCGATGAGTCTTTGAGTTAAAGGAATCTCGAGGGTCGAGATAGCGGGGGTCTTCTCGACGCTCCTCTCGCACATAGCGGCGAGAGTAATCCCGATCGTACGGGTCGTAGTTTGACATGAGGATTTTGTGCGGTTTATGTCGCTACTACGTTATGCAGTCGTGTATTGGTTGACGTTGTTTGTGGTTGAAAGTGGCTTTATAGTGATGATAAGCGATGATGTTAAAATACCGAGTTAACGGGTTCTGTCGATGTAAAGAGGAAAAGGACGAGGATGTGGCGGGAGGGATAAGTGAAAGGAAAGCGGCAAGAGGAACCTAGCCACAACCCAGCCAAGCAAAAACAGGGTCCTTTGATGCTGCAACAAGGGGGAGTAACGTGCTAGGTAGGTAAGGTAGGTAGTTGCGCGGTTAGTAGGTACCTACCTAAGATTAATGAAGTGGGTTACCGTGAGTCTTGTCGACAAGTATACATAGAGTGTTAATAGTGGGCAGCACTGAACCTGTTTGACGTTGGTTGGGTGGATGGGACTGTACGGGTTGGGATGGGCATCAATCAATACCTAGGACACGGAAGGCAGCAACAGAAACCATGCGTTCCCTGCTGACTTGTGATAGACCGTTGACGAGATTCATCAGAGACAGTTATGGTTAGACTACCTAATCTTAGGCTGTTCAGAAGCTTAGGCTTCATGTTAAGTTTTACTATAATGAGAAGACTGTTCTGCTTAACAACCAAGACTCTCCTCATAGCTTTCAACCGTACAAGCGGGGCGAAACAAACGACGTAATGAGGAGGGGTATACCTCAACTTGGACGCACAACGCTGACGCTATTCGACAGGGGTCGCGGCCTTGTAAGGCCCACTAGTGGCTCTTGGGCGCGCTGGGCACCGGCTGGGCGTCCACAGCACAGCCTGGCTTCGTTCTTCGGTTCGCCTTGCGCCACAGTTATCATGCAATTATTTCCACTTTGCAACATCTCAGCGCCCGGCAACACCGAGGACGAGACAATGTATATTCGGTTGAAAGAACAGCTCCGGAGGTAAAATCAAAGCCGGCTCTGCTCCGCTCCTTTGGGGAAGTCAATATTGATCTTTGACCAGGTCGGCGGGCGCGCCCCGTGTCTCCATCCGTGGGTCAAGCTTGTCGATTCGACGTAGGCATTGTTCAGAGTGAGGCTCTCTGCCAAACACTCCGACCTTGGTAATTGGCTCCTAAAACTAGGATATACCTTCCCCAGATCTCACTTCAAGCAGCGAAGATCGTCTCAATCTTTGTAAAGTGAGGCTCAGAAGTCGCTCCTCGAAGGGATACCCTAGGTTCGTGCTACCTCGGAAACCTGCATATTCGATGCGGTGCTTGTCCTCGAACCCATTTCGCCACTCTGGTGAGTTGTTCTTTTCTAGAAACTCTTGTCACCTTGTGAAACCTGAACTAACTAAACTCAACGGCTGAGCGTAGGACAAGCCGGGCGGGAGTTTAGGCCAACCAATCGCCGCTTTTCTTTCAGCCCATCCCGTGTCTCTGTCTCTGTTTAACTTTGACTTTTGACTTGACATGACACTTGAGACACAACATGTGACGCAACAGACGATACGAGGATGCCTGCTGATGAGAGTTCATGACCAGCTTAGCTGTGTCCTTGTTGCATCAGCCACAACACATCAACTGCCAATGGTGGCTTATCAAAGTTCATCACCAGATCCAGATTTCGCTGGTTGCCATGCCCACTGTTGAGGGCCTGTCTGTTACGAACGGCGTCCTTGTTACTGTATAAAAACCGTATTGGGCCCTGTAAACTCGACCTGATAGGCTGGGCCGCTTGAACACCACGCCTTTTGCATTTCAGATGACTCGCCATTTCGTACATAATATCAGATTAACCTGCCTGTGTTTCATATGCCTGTTTACCTATGTTACTACTGACGTAGTGACAGCTCACATTAGAAGTCAACAGGCGAGCTTCTTTCCTGTCATTTTGGAGATGCTGGATCACATTCGGATTCAGTGATCAAAGTAAAATATACCTACTATGTAGGAAACTGATGTGAAAGCGCTAGATCTTAAGTAAACCATATAACAGATTCCGTAGTAATGTCCTCGACGATAAACAGAGTTGAGTCTAAAATAACCTTATATGGATCAGAACCAAACCATTACATCCTTTTGTAATGGACCCAAAACTCCAGATGGCTGGAAGAAAACCCAGACATATACCACTTTTGGTCTCTCCATTACATATTATTGATAATATACAAGTTCCGCAGGTCCAAATCCCCTAGATTTTGTCATTTTCACGCATCCTCGGGACGCTTGGTCTGTGCTGGTTCATCCATATCACCTGTGTGCTGAGTCTCTTCAGCTTGAACACCATAGTCAGTAGGATCGGCTTCCTCGTCCATCTTCTCCATTTGACCAGGCTCGACAAGCGCATATTTGCTCTTTCTCCGGATACGAGCCCCGTACCAGAAAAAAACAAATGGGATCAGTGCCAGAAGAGTCGCAACTCCGCCGATGAGAGAACCTCCACCACCTACACCAAGAGCAGTGAACATCTGGGCCGTGAATAGAGGAGCGGCAGCACTGCCAGCCGATCGAGCAACTGTGTTGGCAGCTATGACGGAGGCAGCGTATTGGGCGTATGTGTCGGTCAGATAGTTGATTATGGCAACGTAGACGAGCATTAGAGCGGCAGAGAGGAAAGTGCCCGCAAGAGTCGGAACGATCCAAGGAACAGCGCTGTTATGTGTGAGTTACTTTTACTTGTGTAGAGAGATGGAAAGCTGAAGACTCACTTGTAGTTGGCCGACCATGCGAGCCAGAACATGGTGATAGGGAACGCAACACCTCCAAACATAGCCATGAGAAGCCGATCCTCGGGCAGCAGCGTCTTGCCAGCCGCATCCTTGCTTCGCCTCCGCTCACTGTCAACGAAGATGACGATGGCTCCCAAAACAGCCCCAACGACCTGGCCGAGGAGAGGGAGTTGCGAAACGCCAGCGTTCCAGCCCCTCATATCTCTGAATACAATAGGGTAGATGCTGAAGAGCATGAATTGAAGAGTGAATACGATACAAGTGTAGATAGAGCAGAGGAGAGAGATCAAGTCAAACATGAGGACCCAAGGTCGCGTGAGGGCCAGCTTGTAGACGTGGGCGAGTGAAGGCTTATCTTCTTCCCCCTCCATTATGACCTTTTCATAGCCAGCAATTCCAGATTTCCGGGCACGCTTTGCCTTTTTCGCCAGAATGGTCGGCGCGTGCGTCTCGGGGATTAAGAACATGAGAAGAACCGTCAAAGCTCCGAGCCATAAGACGGAGTACATACCCCATCGCCAGTTCTTCTTAAGCTGAACGAAACCGGACACCACCGGCCCGAGTGATGGGCCAACCCAGGAAGCCAAGCTGAAGATTCCCGTGGCGTTTCCTCGCTCAATAGGGTCCCAGAGGTCGACCAAAACGCCCGGGGTGGTGCTCAGCGGCGCAGAGATAAAGACACCAGCCAAGAATCGACCAACGAGTAGTGATCCAAAGTTTGTAGGGAAAGCGCAGAGAAAGTTGAAGGCCATGTAGGCAAGAAAAGTGATGTAAAAGATCCACCGACGACCATAGAACTCAGAAAGTGGCGCAAAGACAAAGGGCCCGGCGCAGAAGCCGAGCAAAAACATTGTAGTTGTCAAGCTCGCAGCAACCTCTGATATCCCAAACTCTTCCATGACAGAGTCGATGCTGCCAGAAAATATGCTTGAGGCAAAGTTTCCGTTCATTGCGAGAAATACTGCGACACAGGTAATGGCCCATCTTCTCTTGAGGGACCAGTTTCGCGGGTTCTCGAGATCGTCAGGCGAGAAGTCGACATAGCCTTCTTCATTGAGATAAGGAGCTTCATGTTTTATGGTGACAGTGTGAGGCTTGAATGTCATGTAGGAAAGGGCTCTGCCCACTTGAGCGGTCATCTTGTAGCTTTGACGCTCTCGTGAGTAGTTGGAAAGTGATGAGATTGGAGAATGTAGGTAGCCAAAGCGATATATGTCTGGGCCGGTAACCATGGGGAGCTTGGGCACATGCCGTATTTATAAGCTCTCGATCCCTACGCCTTCTTCAAGCATCATGATGAAATGTTTTGTTTTCCAACATACAATTTTCACCCTCAAGGAGAAGAATCTCCACCAAGGTGGCCTTGGTTGAGTTAAGTTGACGTCAAGTTCTCCAAGTGAAGGTATACCGACCACAAGCACCAAGCCTTCTTCCCCAGATCAACCGGAGGTCAGCTCCGAATCTGAATTTCAGACTCCAGGTCGCGGCTGGTTTTCCCATCTCTATCCCCCCCCCGGACCGATAATTGTATCAGAGCTGAGTGTCGCCCCCCTCAGCCTTTTAGTTTCCCCCAGACCCACAAGCAGTATATATCAGGCTCCTGAAATGACTGTAACTCGACGAGTTTTGCAGTTGAGGGGACGCGGAAAGTTTATGAACCACTCATAATGGCCATGCCATGACCATGCAGCAGTCCAAAGATGATTTCCCTGGCTATGATAACGTGGGGAGGCCGAACATTTCCAACATGGCATAGCGGTCCGAGAAAGCATTGAAATTCAACCTTGTACATATGTAGATCCCTTGTGTACCTAAGTCAATATCCTGGGCCGGCCCCACGTGGAACATGTCACAGCATTCGGGGTCAATGACGAATCAGGCGGCTTGTATCGAGATTTAGAGCTGAAATTGGAAGATTCTCTCTGTCTCTGCATGGGGACGAGGACGTATTTTGGTGGCTACAGGGTGAAGATTCTTCAGCCATCACTTCCCACGAACAAACAAGGGGGAAGAGTCTGTCTCATCATTGATTGGTACATAGGTTTCTCACTGTCAATGCGTTGGATGGCAATTTGTTTTCATTTTCCCCTCTCTTCCCGATCAGCTGTGGTCGGAGATTTTATTCCGCGCATGGCAAAGTCTCTATCGACGTCTTATTTGTTGCTTGACATTTAATCCAATGTCTTTGCCTTACCTCAGTGTCCAAAGCAAGGCACTCACTTACCAACTTAGACAATTTCCGCTTTCGAGGTGCTGTATCCCCATAAACTCATCGCGCAACAAGCTATAGGTACCTACTAAACTTGCTATTGCTGTCCCATTCGCTGCTCATGAAGCTGTCATGTTTTAAATTTTGCGACGCTTCCTTGATGTAATGGATGTAATGCTGCTATGGAGGCAATCTGCAGGTCTTGTTCAGCCATTTCCACTTTAGGTGTTTTCTAGGGACCCATGCTCCCGACCGGGTTTGGCATTTCTGCAAGGCACCGCTGCCGTGTTGTTGATGCCCGGTTGATCCATAGGCCGGTGTGTCCGGACGATAGCTTCATTCCCTTCTCTAGGTAGGTAGTCACGATATATTCCGTCTCCCTCAGCACGCCTTGGCCCTGACTCACCCCAATCTCGGTCACCGGGGCCGGGGTTCCATAATTGCGGCTCATCCTTGAAAATGTCCGTTTGTGACATCTTCCCCGAACTTCACGATGGCCTCACCTCGCCGACAACGAATGGTAATTTTGCTTCATTTCGATATCTTCCGTGTAGTGCTTTAGGATATACAGAAAGGAGATCAGCGCACAATGACTCGCCGGACCAGAATCTCCTTGTGGGCAACGACAGGGACTCTCCATCCCTAGTAACAAGGCTCTTCTCCACCTTGTAGAATCATCATGCCAAGTCGATCATGCCCTGGACAACATATTTTTCGTGACATACATCAGTCAACTGTATAGATCCGTCATGTGTCCTTTGTACGCCTGGCTTTATGTCCAAACAAAGGCAAGCGTGGATGAACAGGACACCGTCATTTCCAGGCCCGGCAGGACGTCATTTGGGTATGTACCTCTGAATAGTATCACTACCTACTTAGGTAGCTACCATATTATGCAGTGCCAGTCTGTATGGCTGGTAGCTGCCAGCAATTCATGTCGCTTTATTTCCTTCTTTCTTAACGATCGCTGGCTATTTGTTCAGTCTGGAGTTGTAGATGAAAATACATACCCTCGCTCTACTGCTATCATCACATCAGCTTGACAAGGCTGCCAATGGTGGAGTGTTAGACCAGCCGTTATCTGCAACGCTTTTCGATATATCTTCTCATGATCCAATAGTCCTCAATCGGGGCGCCCAGACCTCATACTCCATCACATTCAAGTCATAAGACACGATGCAGTTAATGGGGTTTGATGATTTTTTGTGGCTGGAGCTAGATTGAAATGTAATTACGGATCTTTGATATCAGATCCTCCCTCATGACAAAAGTGCCGCCCACCGAGGTGTGAGCCGTGCAATTTAGCTACCCTAAAGCTGATAGATAACCCCTCAACCCCGCCAACATGATGAACTGTCTTGTCATGACAGCCAATATGATCCTTATAAATGAATGAATGAAAGGACAAGGGCAGAGAAAACATCCATGCTAATGCAATCAGAACTCGCACACATTGCAATAAGCCATTGCGCTTCCTACAGGATGTAGTATTCCCATGGAAGCTCGCCTATGACCTACCATGCATTAGTAATTGGCAGAAATCGTGATAACCATCCACTTATGATGGGCAGCAGCAACACAACAGCATACAGTAGATTTTCAAGACTAGCAGGAGCCTGTTGTTTCTCGACATGATTTTTTCTTTCTTTTATAATGAAACTATTGTACAGCTTTTGAAACTGGAATAAAAAACTCCATATTTTTAGCAAAGCTTGGAGAGTCCCCTCTAACATCAGAATCCATGAGTAAAAACAGAACCAAGTCCAAATTGAAACCATCCTTGAACCCCTTTCATATGCAGTCGAGAAAAAAAAAGATGCTGCAGTTCAGCTAAATGTCACCGTACGCCCATATGCTTTTCCATCCATGCCTTTTCTTTCATCCGGTATGACGATGATAACCCTTTTAAATATGCCGTCGTAATCGACCACCCCCGTGAACATCCAGTGTGGCGGGTATAGCAATCATCCAGCAACACTTGCCGCTCACCTCTGTGACCTATCACTACAACTACCCAGCACCAGTCGCACCCCCTCGCATGTACTGTTGAGGTTCTGGCGCACTCCTTTCCAACCTGTAGTGTGCCTTCGCATTTCACAAAACCATCCTTGGAATACGCCCCAACAGAAACCAATACATCAGGCTATTAAACAACCTTCATTCCGAATTTTCCTCTCCAATGGTTACCGGCTTTTCATTATAGCCTCGTGCACCAGGGTGTCGTATCTCTGTGACTCATGTACGTCGTTCTCTTCCTTCAACCAGTTCTGATAGGAGAAGACCTTAGGCATAGACCTCTTGTCGCCCCGTGGTGCACTTATAGCAATATAACGTACAACGCAAGCTACTATCAAGCACTCGCCAACCGCCCGTTTGCTGTCTGGCCCAGAACAGTGGAGTGCTATATATGAACCCTTGGGTCATCCATACAGCTTGCTTCACTCAAGGCCTATGGACTAACGAGATTGCAATCTCAACACGTTTTGGCATGGTGAATATGAAGCTAGCTCCGGGCCACAGCATGAAAATCATAAACACTTATAAATCCGGGACGCGTCATTCGTATCGACCCAGACCGGGGAAGGGATAAAAAAGAAGAAGAAACAACTCTCCCATATACGCCACTTTGCAAGCATGATAATGATAGAGATCTCTGCCACAGCCGGTACTCCATATCACCGGGGAGGCTACGATTGCGTCGTGTAAGCCTCCCCACTATGCACACCGTTGGTAAGCGGCGCAGTTTGTTCAGCATGACCATTGGTCAAAGCTTCAACGCTGGTGACTTGGACTTCACCCCGAGGGCCAACAAGGGGAATTGTCCCGGAAGGTGAGAAGTCGGGAACAGCCGCAGAAAGCTGGGTGTTGCCATTTGGAACAACCCCGTTTGCGTCATGTGGTGCGAATTGTTGGAGAGCATGGCCATGAGGATAAGCATGTGCGCCATACGGCATAGCAGCGATGTCGTCAAATTGGCCACCAGGGAAATGGTAGTGTCTGTTCTTGAAAGTGACGCTTGAAGGGCCAGCATTGCGGGCCAGCTCATCTCGATTTTCCATTGAATAAACGAAATGCTCCCAATTGTGTCGCCGACGTAGTCGCTCACACTCATCGTCGCCAACCACGTAGTCGACTTCAGTCGAATCCTCACAAGCAGCACGAATGATGTTCATGTCCACAGTCAGCTGCTTGATGCGCGAGAACGCGCTAATGAAGTGGAGGGGGACGAATCCCTGGGAATCCATGCGCTGTCGAAGGTACTCGTCTTTGCAGAGGTTCTCGATGGAGAAATAATATTCAATTTGAGTCTTGATCGTGAGGACGAGCAAGTTGTCAAACGGAAGGGAGTGGAAAGGGACTGCACCCATGGGCGCTGCCATAGAGTAATCGTAGGGCGAATATTGAGCTTGCACAACAGGCATACGAGATCCGCCGTTCGGCACTGATACACGATGGAAGTTGTTAGCGCCATTGCGACCACGGCCTCGCTGAGAAGGAGGCGTAAACATGCCACCATGACCACCCTGTCGCAATGGGGGGCTATAACCTTGGGATCTGGCAGCGTTGGCGCCTTGGCCATGGAATCCGGATGCAGAAATAGCATGCTGAGACTGTGAATGGCCGTGATGAGCACCTCGTCCTCGGTAATTGCCTCGACCTCTCTCACTGCGGCCATCATGCCTATCTCGACTTTGGGAGATCTCCTATTCCAAAAGCAATCAGTATAAGTCTCATACAATAAATACACTTGCGCAATCTCAAGATAGCTGTGCTCCACAGGGGCATCATCGTATTACTCACCGAAGACTGGGCCGTCGTATCTTTGGCCTTCTCGGAGCCAGTGCTGGCAGGGGCCTTTTTCTGACTGTTAACACCATCCACTGCTCCGCGTTTGACGGCTGCCATTTGTGATGCGGCATTGTTGGTGTTGTCTTTAGGCTTGGTGTCGTTGGTCTTGTTGGCGGGCGCGGTAGAAGCGGTTTTATCCGCTACACCGTTGGCCATGCTTCGAGGAGCGGCATCTCGATTACCACGAGCACCACCCCGTGGCTTAGAGCTACGCATTTGAGGAAGCTGGGTTTCGAAGCTGACTGTGGGGACATAGTCCATAGCCACCCATTTCTGTCGGGGCTTTGACGCGCTGCCATCTTCTTGACTGTCCTTATCAGAGCGGTCTGATTTCTCGGGTGTCTTGTCTGCGCTCTTCTTCTTGCTGTCCTCCTTAATAGCCGTGATTGCAGTTTCAGGAGTTGGCCATGCTGTAGAATCCTCGACGGATGGGGGAGCCTCATTCTTACCATCCTTCTCATGTATCCGTGACCCCCGGGGGCCATTGCGTTCAGGCCGCGCAGTGCTGGCCGGCTTTTGCTGAGTCTTGATGCCATTTGTATATGGTGTTGTAGCAGATTCCTCAGTCTTCTTCTCATCCCGAGATGAAGTGCCATTCACTGTAGCTTCCGCAGGTGTGGGAGCAGGTTTGACAGACTTGGCCTGCTGGGCCTCCTTTCGCTTATGCCAGATGTTGACGATGGGGATAGGTGCTTCTGAGAGCTCGACCTTGGGGGCCTCAGTGACTGCCTCCTGCTCCTTTTCTGTCGTCTGATCACTGGGTTGCTTCTCAGAAGTCTTGCCCTTCTTATTTCGCCTAGCCTTTCGGGAGTCCTGCTCGTCTACACACCGGGCAGTAGTGTTTGATGACCCCGGTGTCTTCTCGTTTCGTCGCCACGGGCGCTCTAGCCTTCCAGAATCATCTTCGCGTCTCGAGTCTGTTCGTCTGCTTTGTGTCGACTCGGAGCGGGCATCGCTCTCGGATCCAGGTATACTCTCGAGGCCTTGCTTGTCAGAGAAGGCAGCGCGGTGCTCCGTGGTCTCAGGAGCTTCAGAGCTGGCGTGCTCAGTAGCAGCAATCGACTTCACGTCGGTTGCGGGAGCCGGAACATCATCATCGGCAATGGATGCCTGCGCGTCCTGGGGTGGAGCAGCAGTATCGGCGACAGCTGTAGGATTCGAAGCAGGGGCAGTGCCCTGACCCTTTGCAGCTTGTGCGTAGGAAAATGTCGACTGAGTGGCCATTTCGTTGGACTCAACGATGGCGGATGGACTCATTTTAGGTTGAGCCTCGTAGGACAGGCTTGCCGTCTTAAACTGGTAGGAAAGTTCCGAGCTGAAGGTGCCGAAATCACCTTGGTCGCAATAGAAGAAAAAATCAACGTATTGCTCAGGGACCGAAAACCCCAGGATGTCTCTCAACCCCTTCCACGCAAGGAGAGAGGCAAAGCACCTATGTGCGATACAGTGACTATCTGTGGACCTCTAAATAATGAGGGCGCAGGGATATGAGATTCTTGGACAACGAGTCGAAATTTGGGGATGCGTATCGAGTACGAGGGTGTAAAACCGAGTCAGGTGTCCGTTGAGCCGAGGTCTTCAGGCCAAAATGGACGACCAGTCAATCGGTTGGATTGTGGGCGAAAGCCGTGGCAGATGTTTCTGATGGAAAGAGGGAAGGATTTTACGATGTCGCAGAGGCGTTTATTGAATCGAAAAATGGTAGCCTAGCGACTAAGTTTCGACGAAGGGAGGCAACAGAGGGGGGAAAAAGTAAGATTGGTGCGAACAGTAGGTAATTTTGAGGCAGTAAACCCAAAAATGTTTATGCTACTGTCCTGCTTTGCCTGCTCTCGTAAATAGGAAACAAGAGCGTGTCGGACAAGAACGACGTGTCGATTGAGTGAACTCGTAGCCTAGAGTCAGATACCAGAAACAAATCAGATCCGAGGCCGGTGTATTCGCTTGTTACGTTGCTTCGTCGCGAGGGTATCGAGAGAAAACGCAGAAGGCCAGGCGGCGGGGTGGTTTTGGTTATGATTGATGGGTTTAGAAATGATTCTAGAGGATAGGTAGGGGACGAAGGACGAGGGAGGAGGGGGGGAAGGATGAGGTAAAGAGACGTAGTATTCGTAAACCAATACAAACTGATCTTCAACGGCAACTCTTTTCTAGGTAAATTGAGTAGGCGAGAAGTTGTGGTTTACAGAAAGAGGGCACACGGATACCAGGGAATGAGAAAAAGAAGGCCGGAGGTTATTTTTTGCGTTGTGTGAATAATAAATTTTTTTCCTGCACTTCTTCCCCTCTCTCTGATCCGCAGGCGAGCGGTACCACAGAAATATACCGCGACTAAGTGATTTAGAAGGTACCGCTGCGCCGAGCGGGAATCCTTGGACCTTGGGAGATACCTAGACTTGGGAACGGGTCGGGTTGGAAGGATGGAGGGACATTCTTTTCCGCTCTAGGAATTTAAATTATTTTTTCTTCCCATGCGAGACGCCCATGAACCTATAGAGCGACACTTATATTCGTTGTCATTTTTCCTCTCTTGTTTGATTTTGGCTCATTTATTTCTACGATACTGCATGTCCTCTACACTAATAGCAGTTTGATTGTCAAACATCGAATATGGCGCTGTAACATCCAATCGTATTCTTCTTCCATGACTCGCATGTTTGTCATTGACTGATGGAGACGCATAGTAGGACTTACATCACTGATGTGCCTAACTATAATCAGTGAATGCATTGTTTAAGTACCTACCCCAAGTCAGCGATGGAGTTCTGCCCATCCACCGAGTAACAATACCTTGAGGGCCGCTGTATCGCTGACTCGAGCCTTATTGATAAGAGCCCTGCAGCCGACGGCACTGAACACCATTGGATACCAAGCTGCTGCCTCGGGTTCATCTTTCAGTGGGATGCAGGGCAAGGCTTCTTTTTCTCGTTTGCGCTCCACTTTGGGTGCACCTCACTGCCAGAAGCCGCCGTCATCCATGGATAGACGTTATAGCACCCGAGACCCCGAAGAGGCCTGCAAACAAGGGCATGATAGATGCTACCTCTTCAGCCGGAGCCGGATGACCATGATAGGTGGAGTTGCGCGAATATAAATCGGCTTTTCTGAAGTACCTTTGTTTTACTGTACCCATGAGATCATTTACCTTTCGCTCTACGATGTTTGCTCTGTCGAGCGTGTTTTTGTTATCTTGTACCAGCTGCGTACACAGTGAGCTGGCCGTGCTATGGTTTCATTGAGTAGAACTTTGCAATTACCACAAGCACACCAGACATATCCATGTCTCTGCACGTCTCTTTGTCCGGGAAAGCCTGATCTGCGTGGGTAATCTGGAGGTCAGTTATTACATACATACACTCTCGGAGCTAGTAGGAGTCTTTGGGGGGTTTTTTTTTCTTTTTTTCTTTACAAAGGACAGTTGGCCGGGTCGAGTGTATGACATTTAATGAATCCCCCGGGGCTCGTGTAAGAAGAAGCCAGACTTTGTTTTAGATAAAAATATACAAAGTTGTAAATCAAGACGCTGAGTCTCGGTAACGGGCTAGAAATTACGCAACTTCTGGCTACACATCAGGTCACGTTCGATCCACGAGCACGCCAAGAAGCAAATCAGCAGGTTGTAAACTTGCAGAGCAACTATATGAGAATCTGCATACGTCTCGAAAGACCACATATGCAGATGTCTAGACAAAGGGCAGCAAGGCATCTAGTGGTCATGAATCTCAACGGTTTCGAAAAATCAGTACGCAGTTCAATACTAAATCGAGAGATACGAATTATAAATAGGTAGTTCGTGCACCGATTGTCTTTTCAACTTATACACACTTTACCTAGCTAGCCAGGTACCTAGGTAGTCTGGTGAATTCCCCCCCCCCCCGTTATAATTTTACTTTTAAATGTAAAAGCTTATTAAAGCATACGTCATTGCATTTGGAAAGCTGCCTACCTGATTAAGGTTGATTTCCTGTTGATTAAGAAGAACTTTTCTTCAGATCCAACACAGTTATATTCTAAACAACCATTCAGTTATGATTAGGTACTTACGTACCTAAGTACCTAGTACTTTTCCAACTCTGAGGTTTCCTTCAAACATCCAAGTGGCTGCAAAATCTTCCCAGATTTCATTACAAACCAATGCCACACATGTATATGGGTTTGCTCATTGGATACGGCACCTGATAACTTGCCCTTTTGGGCAACGATTACCTAATCATCAATCACAACATGGAAACTGCCTTACCTTACCGGTGTGAAATGCTCAGGTTGGTAGTCTGGGACTTGATTACATGGGAAAATAGAGATTAAGACCGTGTGAGGACACGAAGGGGCCTACTACGCCAAATGATGACCGTAGTACTTTGACTGAATGTATACCGTAGCAAGACTCGGACTGTATAATGACAATTTATACATATGTATTTGCTTTTATCCTAAATCGCCAGCTCTTCTCGTAAGACCATCCCACTGTTGCCTGAACCCATGGCGTTATGGTCAATTTGCTGCTAATATTACACAAGACAGACAGTTGTTGTACAGGAGGACTTGAAAACTTGGAGCCTGGGAACATCGTGAAACGTGTTGAGTACAAGAGTCCCGTATTGCATGTAGTCAACGGAATTTTCTAGCCAGTCATCCATGCTGTTGCTTGCCTTGCACCAAACGATGTGGCAAAGCGCAGTCCAGTAGATCCCATAGGGAAATAACTAATCAAATACCAGAGCAGACAGGCAAGCTGAACGAGAGCGGAGAATAAGGTAAGAATTGTGCTGTGAAGCTTTCGGTATGTTAGTAAAATCTTCAGCCCATCGCAAGCTAGACCTCACCTTTAAGGCAAACACTAGGGTTAACGTGATAGAGCCGAAATAAGCCGCAGTAAACGGCAGTCGAGGAGTCGAAAGAAGGTGATAAACGTAGTTCATGGGGCCCATTACCGCAGCGAAGGAGGCCAGGAACATTAGTGATCCAACCGACCATCTGCATAGCCCCACATTAGTTTCCAAAGGGGATTTTGAAATTCACCATGTCGAATCTACGACATCATATCATGGGGAAAACTAGTCACAATCAAGGCGGTCTCACAGTAGTGAGCCCGCGTGACATTGATTGACAAGTGATATAGGACGAAGAGGGCAGACTGAAAGGGCTGTGCATGGATTTCCGACTTACAATATGACAAACTTGCGTGGTCTCAGAGAGAGTACGGGGAATAGAGTGAAGCAGATGACGAAACATGCCACAGCAGCGAGGTTACAAGCACCAAAGATCAACAAGCGATCCCATCGGCTAACTGCCACTTGGGTTAGTGTCTTTTAACCACGAGGCATGTCATCCGCATCACATGCATAGTTCAAGGCATGGCTCAGATGCAATGCACATGTCCCGCTGCAGGGGTGCTGGGCGACGATAGGTAAAGAACATCCAGGGCTGACTCACGAACAAACCAGCCTTCCTCTTCTTCACGTCGACTGGGCGCAGGGAGAGGTGCACCGGAGCTCTCGGTGGTAGGTAGACGGACATAACCGCTGCCTCCTTGGAAGGGATTCAAACTCTGAAGTGAGGAGATTAACCCGCTCTGCTGAGAAGTATTTACTGGTTCATCACGGCGACTCCAGCCAAGGGAGTTTATCGAGTCTCTGAAGGAGGAAGAGGCCATAGCAACAGGGGACCAGAGGGGCGGAAACGTAAGGGACAGGTTCAGCGATCGCGGGACAGGGACGGAACGGCTAGGTCGATCTTGCGGCGCAGGTTCAGGTTCAGGATAAGATCCAGATTCGGGCTGGAGGTCGAGCTCGTACGTGTGATGGAGGGTGGGACGGAATTAACGGAAGACGGCGACAAAGGCGGTCTCGTATAAAACTAATAATATAACTTGGAACAGCAATATCCACTTCCTTGGAAAATCTGGCATCGGGGTTGATGTGGTCAGTCGACGAGTACCCATGATATAGAGGCAGAGCCTTGCTTAACAAGGCGGACAAAGCTGGCTGCCTACCGCGATCTGTCTCCTATAGAGCTAAGACCTGTCGTTGACGATGTTGCTTTACGCAAGGTGACAGTACCCTCGATAGACACGAAGGACTACGAGTCCTCTGGGGCTGAGGCTGGAGTGTTGGGGCCAAGGGGGGTTGCAGGCGACCGCGCGTACCGCTCGAAAATGGCGAAGGTGGTAGCGATAAGAGCAAAGGTAGATGCGTAACAAAAATCGGCCGGAGTATGTTGCGCGCCAAAGAAGAGAATGGGGACTGTGGTCTATCGGGGCGTTTGGGGAGGTGTGAAGTTGGTCGTTGATAGTGGAGGGCGGCACTAAGGTGGGAAGTTGATGGGTTGGGGTTGGGCGTGTGATTCTTTCCTTGGATTGGATCCCATCGATTCCTGTAATGCCGTCCTCTCAGAAGTATTTGCTGAGGTTAGGCAGCGCAGGAGATTATATGATTGGCTGTGTGAGAGTGGAAACGAGCTTGGGGGGTCTGGTGCCACCTGTGGCTCCCCCATCTTCCTTGCACGGGCCGCCTTTGATTGATGGAAGCCTCAAGCGGACACTTTTGGCGGGGACGGGAGGGATCATGCATGACACAGAAGCATATGGCCAGGGATGGGAAGGCTTCAGAGTCAGAGCTCAGAGCTTCTGTCTGGCTCTGCCGGAGCTGAGCTGAGCTTGGGTCCTTGCAGGACAGAGCTTGAGACGCACCTGGAGGTTTCAGATATCTTGAGGCTGATCATAGTTTTTGCCCATGCTAAAAAAGAGCCAACCGCATATCACACATCCACTGCTTCACAAACACAGCCAAGTTCTCTTTCAGTGCATGGCCTCAGAAGTTGAAACAAATCTACGTACGGGGAAAGGGTCCAGGCGGGAGAGGAGCGGGTGGACGGAGCGCTCCAGGTTTACTGCTACCACTTACCACTTGAGGAGCGGACCGTAGAGGGCCGGACACGATCCGTAAGGAAACTAATAAGACGAGATTTTGTAAGAGGAGCCTGACTGATACCATACCCTCCATAACAAATGAGCCCGTACCAAGTTTCTGCCGTACATGTAACAGCATTGAACGTGAGTGGAAAATACTGCTAGAAACCTATGGACTCTCATCTCGGTATACGAATGTCACCAGGCCGACAAGAGTCAAGTCTCCCCGAAACACTCCGCTCACTGATTCTCACGACAACCAGCCGCTTGAGATATTCTGCGACAATGATGGTGGGCTTCAAGCTGGGGCGCGTGGCCAGGGAGAGCGAAGAAGGATGGGAAAGTATCCAGCGCATGACCGAGCACAGAAGAAGAGGTTCGAGGGAGGGGAGTCGATTGCATGTAGCAATTCCCGATGAGTCCTTAAAGTCCCAGACAGTAGGTTGGGCTTGGTGTCTTAAATCCCGAGTCACGTTCAGCCTGGCGCCCACACACACAGAGTCGCATCCACACCCTCCCCTGTCTTTTCTATATTGCATCAACTCTCAGATAGAGACCGGACATAGCAGAAAATAGTGGCCACCATTACCGCCAACTTTCTGGATCTATAGCCAAGTCCAATTCCAGCTTCTATACAACTACATGGGGACCAGTGACCACGGCCTCCAGGTTTGGTCCGAAATACATCATGTCAGGTGGGCGAGAGAGGATAAGAGTTGTACATCTGACTTGACGGCTATGGCTAGTATTTTTTAACCTATTCCTGTGAGTATAAATTAGGGGACCATGGTGCCTTAGCCTCCGGTCAAGGATTGTTGATCTCATCTTGCAGCCGTGTTAGAAGGGACCTTACTCTTTAAACTGGCCTTTCCAGTTATCAACAAAATCTGGGACTTGATCGTACGGAGACGGACTTTGAAGGAGTAAGCACAGCCAGCCATAGGGGACGAAGAGAAGGACGAGCGAGAGTCCATGTCAAGAGCAAGGCTAAGAACAGAACAAGAAGAGAAATCCACTTGATCATTCGAAACGCAGCTATCCGTTGAGTCTATCTGATCGGCATCCATACCTACCACGTTCGTGAAAGTTACCACCACGAGAGACGGGAGACCCTTACATTGGTGCTTGGGCTTGTTCGTATCGGATCTTTATCGACTACTAACTCACTTACACCGACCAACTACAGAGTTACCCCCCCTTTGGATCATCAGCCACGACTAAGTGTCGTCTTGCACTGGACCCTTGACCGACTTTATTGTCATTTTGTACTTACACTTACGCCACCCTCTCTTCTAAGCCATCACCTGTCCTTCAGCTCTAGGACCCTCCGGCCTATATTGGAGGCGCCATAAATACAACAAGACGTCAGACCGCTTGCTCTTGAACGTCACCGTCAATCGAGAACGCTCATCTCGGCCCAAACTGGTCTTTTATGCACGGTATCCGATCCTGCCGCCGTGTTTGCGCCATCCGCCAACTTTAGCATCTCACACTTCACATATCTCGAAGCCTCGCTAACCTTGTCTGTGCGTTTGAATAAATTGGAACGCATCCCAAGACAAGCAGCAAAGCCTTTTTTCAAACCTTCAGTACTTCAATCGCGAGAGTTGCGACTGCGAGTCTTGCTCCTTGTCCTCAAACTTGAGCTTCAGCACGGCCTCACATCATCCCGAGGGCGGGTTTTAACATCTATCACATCACCGTACATTACGGACCTGAACCCTGCATTTCGACGCCCCGCTGCTACTCACATCCACATCTTTCCATTTCCCGATTTGGACAACCTCCTCGACCACAGCTCAAGCAACACCAGCAACACATCGAATACAATTCGGGTACTTTATCCTGCTTCGTCCGCTCGACTCGACTTACCATAGCATTACCTCTCAAGATATTATTGTATCGCCTACTCCAAGCCGCATTATCCGCCTCGGCTATCGTACCGCATCGCATCCATATAAATCGACTGTGCAAGCTCAATAACACGGCTACTTCCATGCCTTCTGCGCATTTGTGTGCCTCAACTATACTTGGTGAGTAGAATAATTCATTCTTCTTTTCAGTCCGGTTGCCTGGCATGCTGTACGTATGCTCTGGTCCCGTTGTTCTGCCCAGACAAACCCCTACCAACCACTTGGGCTTTCGTGGAAGGACGACGCATCATATCTACATCCTACCTACCAACCTACTAAGGTAGCCCCCCTCCCCGACAATCTTTGTCTCTTTGTTATACAAGCCGTTTGCTCAGCTTTTCAACTTGACAAGTTCCTCTTATTTGCCGTTTCCATAGCTATTACTATGTACCCACGATCTTGCCCGTTTCTTTCATTTACCTGCTGAATATCTTGTTTCCCTCCCTATATCCCGTCTCGACTGACGTGCGCCGATCGGCTACGAGGTACAAGTGACATACCGAAGCCGTGCCCCCGCCCCCTTCTTCTGATTCGGGTGCCACACACACATTACATTTCGCGCTCTCATCGCCCAAAACCAAGACCTCCATCATCCTTCTTCCTCTAGCTGCGACTCAGACAACCGTATTCCAGAACTACATTGCTGACTGGTTATCTCACCATTCCAAGAACAGCCACTCAAACCTTGAATCTGAATAAACACTCTTCACCGCCTAGCCCAACTAGGTTTATTCTTATCCCTTCCAAGTCTGCAGCTTCATTTACGACTCAGACTCAGACAAAGAACCCCTCAACTGCTTCCCCGACCGCCGTGTCCCCCGCGCCGACCATCCCACAGGAAAGCGTCTCCAGACTACTACTGCTAATAACGCTGGACTGGGGCTAGCACGGTACGTGCCAGACGATAGACTGGACCTTTTCGCCCGTGTGCTACAAAGTACTCCAGCCAAAGCGACCAAGCCCACTCTCTGCCCTTTTGGCTTGCGGAGTACCTGCGCCCCCAGGGAGCGCCCCCAGCGCTTTAACCCCTTGTAGGTACCTGGCCCTTACCATAGTGAACGGACGCCTGGAGGTCCTACACTCAGTGCCCACCATTTCAACCCTCCAACCCCGATCGTCTCCCTCCGACGCTCCGACTCACGACATTCATCTTTCCCACAATACCTTATCTGGCTTCAACTCCATCCGGGATACTCTTCGTTGCGGCGCTTGAATCATCACTTACCTGAGACTCGCTCTTCATTTATGGGCTGCAGATAGCGTGCACTCTGTACTCCCCAAATTCCAAATCCAGCTACAACACTCTCTGTCTGGTGAGTCAAAGGAATCCAAACCTCAACCCCCGGCCATCCGCCCGCCACTTCCCTCCTTGCTGTAACCTCCGCGGCGGTGGGCACCCCATATATGGATGCCCGCTTCCCATCGCCGAGCCGGTCTTCTTGACTTGACATTTCCCCCGCTTTGCATTCAGCTCCGTCCTGACTTTGCTGACTCGAGCCCTTAACAGGTCAGTTCAAGCTTGATCTTCGTAACTCAAACGTACCATCAGCCTTAGCCGAACTGGTGAACGCCCACAATATTCCGCCCACATCCCCCCTCTTGCTGGGGCAACAACATCCGACTCTTCAACCACGATACAATAACCTAACCTCTATCACCCCCGTCACAATGGCTCAACACGGCTTCAACCAATTTGGCAACGGCCACAGCGGTGCAAGTATCGACCCCAACGATCTTGCTATGTCAGGTGGTTATTCTCCTTCATTCAACAACTTCAACTCGAACTCTGGAAACGGTACAAACGGATTCACGAATAGCTCCGCTATGTTCGATGATGATGAGCTTTTGGATGGTCTGAATGCACCTCCTGTTACCCAGTCCGGAATCTCGGGTCAAGGCCAGGACTTTTCAGGACTGAGTATGGGTGGCTTCTCTCAGAATACATTCCCTCATCGTAACTCGGGTCTGCAAATCGACCAGTCACATATGAACGGGTACTCGAGTACCCCCGATGGAGATCCCATTCAAAGTCCATTCAATACTGGTTTCAACACCCAGTACCGACAAATGCAAGGCCACTCACTCGGAACGTCCTTGCATTCCCCATTATCCTACAACGAATCTCCATTGGCCGGCGCCATGAACGCCGATAGCAACGACCCAAATTTCCTCAACGCTAAAGCGAGAGCCAGAATGTCCCAGCAGATGCAGCGGAAGACATCCAATAGTCGTAGCCCTATGTCACCCATGACTCCCAAAACCGCTACACTTCATGGAATGACAATTGGATCGCAGGAGTCTCCCGGTTTCGGCGGTCAAGCCATGAAGTCAGCCAATGGGCAGTGGCTCAACACCCCTGCTGGAAGCATACCTGCATCTTACAACTCTGGGTACTCCTCTCCCATGCAGCCTGGCATGAATCAAATCAGTGAGGTTATGATGAAGGGTGGTACTTCGATGCCCGCGAAGCTTGGTGTCGCTTCAAACGCCGTTTCCTCTCAGGAAATGAAGAGGAAACGGCGCCGAGAGTCTCACAACCTTGTTGAACGTCGTCGACGAGATAACATCAACGAAAGGATCCAGGATCTCAGTCGACTCGTCCCCACTCACCGTCTGGAGGATGAGAAGATCCGAAAGCTTATCCAGAACGGGACACCTCTCTCTCCATCGTTGACTGGAATCGCCAGCCCTCAAGCAACGTCTGGCCTCGCCGGACCAGGAGCTCGAAGAGCCACTGGAAACACCGCAGGTAATATTACGACAGGCCTACCTATCGAGGACAAGGACAAGGGTCCCAATAAGGGCGATATCCTCAACGGCGCCGTCAGTTGGACGCGAGATCTCATGTGGATGCTCCACCTTAAACTTCAACAGCAGGAGGAGATGATGAACACTATCGCTGAACTGGGTGGGCACTTCCCCTTCGAGATGACAGAAGATGAGCGTCGGATGCAGACCGAGCTCATGGACGCCATAACAAAGAGTGAGAACGGTACTTTCTCCTACTCGCGAACAGCTGGATCTGGTCTGCGAGTGCCTCACCATACCGATTATCGGGGCGACTCTTTGTCAGGCGGAGGAGGCAGCCTCGATCCTGTTGCCATCAGCCCGGATGACAACCTCGACTTGAATGACACCAACCAATTTTGGCACGACCCGGATGACAATAACAGTGGCCACGCTTCAGTCAACTTCAAAGAAGAGGATGAATATGACATGGATCTTACGCAGTAACGTGAGCATTTATCTAGTCCACCTTATCCGGTCTTTTGGAGCATGTCTCCTCGAGCGCAGACCATAACTACAGTCGCTGGGTGTCCTCTATTGCTTCCTTCAGGTTTTGGCGTTTCCGGAATGTGGTACTGGCATCATTCTCATCATTGCATGTCACTATCCTCCTTGACCAAGCATTACTATGCAGGGCAGTTCAAGGGGCGTGATCTCTCGGTGTTTTGGCATTCTCTAGGTGTTGTCTTTTTTCGTTTCGTTTTGGGGTGCAGAAGGCTTGTGACTTGCCGCATTACATGGGGTAACAGGGGCATGTCCGAAATACTCCCTTGTGCTGAAGGTGTTGACACTTACTGGGTTTGCTTCTTATTTTTCTGCTTCGAAGGTAGGCTGGTTGTTGGTGTTGATTCTCTTCTTTTTTTTTCTTATTCATGTTACGATACCTTGGGTCACTTTATGCATTAAGTCTAGGGCAGTCAATGAATGGATGCAAGGTCAAATCTCGAATGTATCTGGTTTAGATATCTTCATTTCTCTCCACTCCTCCTTTCCTCCCTGCAGCCTAATACGCACGGTGCTTTTCGGTCCAAATTTTGGTAACGAGGCGAATGGAAGTAGATCCTTTAATGGGCTGGAGGAGTGCTCTGACTTATTGTACATGCTGCAGTTTTGCAGCTGTTTCGTTGCTTTTTATTGCCTAGATACCACAAGCGAGACACTTATCATTATAAATGCTTTTATCCATGACCACATCTCAACATCTGGACACGAAAACCAGGTAGCTTGCCGCAGGAATTTTAGCCAGCTGGGTCACCAATGACGGGTACAGAGCAAATACTCGCTCATAGCTGTCAGTGTATTCCATACCAGCTTCCGCTTCATGTCCTCTTGTAAAGCGATGCGTTCCAAGGCGCACCGGCCATCAAAATACTTGCACATAACCTGCCAACTGTTTGCTAGTTTTTCGTCGTTGAAACGGCGGGCGATAGCCGACAGGTAGCGTGATTCCTTGCCGGTGGCCTTCTTGGCATCGAGGATGATGTGAGGTGTCAAGCCTTGGAGATGCGGGTGGTCGTTTACAGAGGGATGTGCCGTTGCGACTGGAACAGGCTTACGAGCATGCGTTGTCGCCTTTTCAGCCGCGTCGCGCTGGGCTTTGGAGGCAATCCGCTCGAGACGGGCTTTCTCTGCGGCCTGCTCGGCAACGGTCGGGACGTGAGAGCCGTCAGTGCCGGAGTGACCTTCGGAAGACTCGGAGGTGCGTGGGGCCGAGGTAGACGTAGAGGCATCGTCTTTGGCCTCCTTTTCTTTGCTCTTATTCGCATCTGCATCCGCGGCGGCACGTAACTCTTCAGCTTCCATCTCGTACTCGACCTCGTACATGATTTCAGGCCAGACGACGACGTAGGCAAATGTACAGAGTTGGGTCACCCAACCGCGGCGCATAAGCCAGGAAAGCATAAGAAGATAGGTCGGGCGGTGGGCTTTGCTAGGCGAAAACTGCTTGTATGGACGAGGTGCTTGAGAGAGCTCGGCGAGAAAGTTTGGGAGTGGTGGAGCTAGAGGGAATGCTCTTTGCCATTCAAAGGTATCGAGCGGAAGGCGGGATAAGTCACTATTGGGGGATAATATATATTGATCCTTGGCGTGCAGAGGAGGGATAGCAATGGCACGACGCCAGAATATAAAATGCTGAGCATATTTTCGCACTTGACCTAGAGTCAAGATGTTGCTTTGACCAACTTGGTAGAATCTGTGGACATGTTGAGCTACGTGAAGGGCCGGGGTCAGAGGTAGTGAGTCACATACGATTGTGTTGGCTTTGACAGCCGTACAAATTCAACCATTGAGGCTGTAGTTGGGTCTGGATCAGCCTGGAGCTCGGCGATGATTTCTTTTCGTCATCAGTGAGTAGTAAAGCAAAGTTGCGATCAAGAAAGCCAGGCTCCTCGAGGGCATCTTGACTGATGAAGGTATTCGCGGTCGTGAGCCAAAGGCCGCGTTGGGTCCCCTCTTCGCCCTGAGGGAGGTCATCGATGTAGAAAGGAATAGGAATCTGAACCGAAGGGGTCAGAGAGCCAGCTGCAGTATCGAGATGCAGAGCGGCGATCTTGTTTTGAGACACTGCCTCATATATATCGTGCATGGCAGCGGCCAGTGATGAGCTCTGGAGTATTTCTTTCCAAAGAACACTCATTCGTTTCCCTGATCAATGTTTAATGGTAAGTAATTTGATAAGGTTTTGTGCAGAACATACGCTCCTCTCGCGCCTTATCTTTGGCGACAAGTATTCGTTTTGACTCTTTCCACACGAATTCGCTATGTTGCTGGCTGTATTTGAAGGCCTTGCTAACCTTCTTTATAATGTGGTCGTATATAGATTCAACAACATCCTTAACTTCGTTACTGCTAGGGTTAAGGATGAAGACGAGGTTAAACATGGTCATGGAACTACGTTTCTCGTCGTCCTTGTCCTTACCGTCTTCCTTCTTGCCGTCCTTTTCCTCTGCGTGTTGCTCAGGCGGCTTTCCTGCAGACGGTGGATCGACCTCATGAGGCGCTGGTTGTTCTTCATTGTAAGCAGAACGCTTATCGGCGCGGGATGCCTTCTTCGGCTTCTTCCATCTGCCATTTTCGGGGACATGGATAGGGTAAGATACACAATATAGCGGATCTAATGATAGTTGAAAAAGTTTCTTGTGATAGGGGCGGGCGGGAGTTAGAATGCCCGCAAGATCTCGAGCAGGGAAGCCTGCAACGCGTTCCCATGGAACAATCTGAGATCCAGATTCAGTAAAAGAGTGCTCGTCTGCATTGCGTCCCTGCTTAGGGAGAGGCACGTCGTCAGCAACATCCGAGAAGCTCTGCTGCGACAGCCGTTCAAGAAGAATATCCTCAAGCTCGGCACCTGTAGAAGAACTTGACTTGGAATGAGGTTCAATGTTTGCCGGGTAGTGGAACACAAATGCTGGGCCGTCGCGAGAGCGATTGACTACAAGAGCAACGGCGAGGAAATTGTCGCTAGTAACACTCGGCACAGCCATAGTGACGGGTTTCACATGATAAGACCGAGCTCAGGTAAAGAAGCTAATAGTTGTCACATGAAGTGGTAACGGTGTTGACCTGATGTAAGTCTTGAACGAGTAGTGCAGGCACTTATTTCAGATGTGGTTTGTCGCGATGGAGTTTGTCCGGTGAACTAACTACGCCTCAGGTGTTTGGGAGAGATGAGCCTCGTGAGCGCCACACTTTCGCAAACCTAGGTGCTACCTAGGTATAGAGGGGAGGGTCACGCACGGGCATCAGGGGACGAGCAGGCGAGGTACGAGGTGGGGGTTTCAAATGAGGCTCATGATAACCTAACCATAGGAGGACCTACCACCTTCCTTACCCTAAGGTGCCCTAGCCTGAGGTACGGGCAATTCATGTGGCGTCTGGCTTCTTTGTAGAAAGGCGGAAGTGAATGAACACTGGCATATATCCTTCGTTAATGATCGAGCTGTTTCTTTGTCACAGGCGTTACCCTGCGTAAAGTGATGACCAATGAGGCAGGCTCTTTTGGCTGGCACCGTAAGGGATCAAGCAACGTAAAAAATATCCACGATGTTTATTAGCGTATAATAATAGCCTGTCAATTTTGACGAGTCGGTGTGCAAAATAGGCAATTGACAATAAAGCAGGGGCCAAGAGAAAACTCGACGTTCTGGTTCCTCTCGACCGCCGTAGAGAGCAGTATCAATTTATCCAGACTCATAAAACGACAGTTGGACTGATTTGGATTGTGTAGTATTTCAATGAAGGAGGCAGTGTTATTTGCATATCAGTGGCGAGAAATCATTCTGGTTCCCGCACAAGACGGGGAAAAGAAGGAGCCAACTGCATTCTCAACACAATTTACTGCTCATTTCCCTTTCTATCTATCGGCCGGCTACATTATTGTTGGCCCTTTTCTTTCAAGCTGAAGCGCTATTTTGGTGGATAGTTGAATCGACTTCAGTACCACAGGGCACGGAGGACAACATAACCACCTGAACATGTGATCCCAGGCCAAAGTCTAATGCAGACGAATAATTTTTCTTTCCATCATACCTTATACTGCAATAGCGGTCGAGGCTCGTTTCTTGGACAGTCGTATTTTCTTGCAGCTTCCTTCAGCTAAAGGATTCAAGACCGTGTCCCGACATTTATCACGCACTACCTAGGTATCTACTAAGGTACCTATTCATACCATTTATAAATCCACACTGAATCCTTATATTCCTTCCATTGCATCCATGCATCTAGGCTTCACATTCACATCCACATCCACATCCACGTTACGAGTGACACGCGACAAATCCTTCCGTCGTATCTAAAAAAGTCCCAGGCTGCAGCGGAAAACGGCACTCCCTTCTCGTCCATAAGGTCTAGGCCATCTCTCTGACTGGCCCACGCCCACAAAAGCAACAGCCAGCACCAACACCGCTCCGTCCCGTCTGCCTTAGCTTTATTACTATTTCTACACGAGGTCCCTAACTTTTGCCGGCTTCCGTTCGACTGGAAGGGTAACAGGTCGTGTGCTTTCCCTCCCATTTTATTATTTACCCATATCGCCCTCTGCTTGCACCACCACCGTGCCCTACTCCTTTTCCCTCCGTCATCACCACTATCTCATATTCCGTCCTCGCCGACCCCTCCGCTCCCCGGCCGTCCCCCTCCTTGAGCCTCCGGTACCCCTTTCTCCACCGTCTTACGGTACGACCTGCCCACTGCCACCGTCGCCGGCGCCGCTTTATCCTGGACCGCCCCCGGATTTACGCCACTGAACCCCTAAAACAAATCTATCTGGCTTTGGGATTTCCCCCCCTTCAACCCTCAACCTGATCTTTTCAGCCTTGATATTCGGACTCGCTTGTTCGCAAACAACTCCGGCAACTCTCCCACTCACGTCTTGACATACCTCTCCTAATTTTTCTGGCCAGCCTATTTTTTGGACCTCGCCATCTCAATCTCCCCTCTCTCTCAACAGTCCTCCCCCTCAGCGCATACCCTCACCTCCTTATTTTTCACTCATCGCTGCACTCGCGTGACAATGACAACATCACCACCCAATCTCGATTTTGGCCATGTGCCCTTCTTGGACTTGGCCTACGACAACAATGAATCACAGGACTCTGCTCGAAAGCTCATTCTGACGCTCATGCCAGACTGGGCGAGCCAAGACTCAAACGTTGAATTTGTGCGTTTCACTGATGGCATCACCAATACTCTGCTAAAAGCCATCAACCACCGTCCTGGCATGTCCAAGCTTGATGTTGACAGGGATGCTATCCTACTCAGAGCCTACGGTCATGGAACTGCCGTTCTCATTGACCGTGAACGTGAGGCTGAGAACCATGAGCTGCTCATGAGATATGGTCTTGCTACTCAGTTGCTTGCCCGTTTCAAGAATGGCATGATGTACCGTTATATCCTGGGTAAACCTGCACGTGCCCAGGATCTTCGTGAACCTCTAATACTATCTGCCATCGCTCGTCGTCTTGCACACTGGCACGCAACTGTACCTTGCTTGCCAGACCCCAACCATAGTCGGGACGATAGGCATGTAAATGGCGAGACCAAACTCAATGGGCTTGCCAACGGTAACACCGGCACCAATGGTGATAGCCAGACCAAGGGGAATACCAACGGTATTCTGGACGAAAACAACAAGTCTCGCCAAGAACAAATTGATAATACAGCCCCTGGAAAAGCTCCGCCTAATATGTGGACTACCATGCAGAAATGGATCCTCGCCTTGCCCACAGATACGGACGCTCAGCGGCAGAGGCAAGCACTGCTGCAGGCAGAGTTGAAAGAGATGGTCCAAAAACTGAGCCAGCGGCCTGGCTTGGGCAAGAATGGGGTACGTTCATAACCACACAGTTACCTGATGGAAAATGTTAACCTATGTGCGTAGCTTGTATTTGCGCACTGCGACCTTCTGTGTGCCAACGTTATCATTCACGAAGACGATGAGGCGGCCCCTACCGTCGACTTCATCGATTACGAGTATGCTACACCATCGCCTGCGGCTTTTGACGTGGCCAACCACTTCGCAGAGTGGGCAGGGTATGACTGTGACTATTCGGCTGTACCCAGACAGGATCAACGACTTGCATTTGTGAGGGAGTACATCAAATCTTATTTTTCTTTAACCGGCGAGGAGGTCGATGAAGAGGACGAGGTTCGGAAACTCATGACCGAGGTTGATGCGTACCGAGGAGTGCCAGGATTTTATTGGGGTATCTGGTCCCAAATCCAGGCTGTCATTTCTAAGATTGACTTTGACTATGCTCAATATGCTGAACTGCGATTGAGTGAATACTGGGCATACAAGGGAGAGGAGGATGGCAGCCGAAAAGCTTCAGGCGACGAAATGCCGTTGAGGGAAAAGACTTGGTGGCGCACCGAGTAGCTGAATCCACAGACATTCACCTGAGCATGGCATGGCATGGCAATCGAAGCAGGGACTGGAGCAAGTGACATTATACTCTGTATTGATTGCAATCAGTAAGCGAGAGCGAGATTTCCTCTCTGGCTACTGTGGGCGGGGAAACGATTAAAAACGCGTCGGAAATGGGAACGGACACAACGAGCAACAGCTACAAGGAAGCCTTTTTTGCCCTTGTTTCTTTTTGGGATCCAGGTCTGGCTTCCCAGAACCGACGGCTCTGTCGTTTCCGTTCTTGGCTTTTCCTAGACCCCCTCTTCCCACGTTCCCTGGACACTCTACTACGTCCATGACGAACAGCCAACCACCCTCGTCCATTCCTAAGGCTGGGCGCGATGCCATTCTATTGATTTGAATTTCTTCGTCTTCTTTTCCTGTTTTATGTCATTGTTGCGTGTTCTTGCAATGTTATGACCATATAAAGAAAGCTCAACAGCGGATAGGATGGCATCAAGGGATAAAGCCATTCAACATGAGCGATAGCTACTACAACCAGAGGAGTAGACAGGTCATAAATGAGTTGTCTCTTCCGCATGCTTAGCTATTATAATTGAGCCTGCAGTAGATGGGTCCTTTTAATATAAATATGGACATTCTCACATACAATACCTCAGGGAGGACATGACCACATATCTATGTGAGAGAAAAACCAAGGTCCGTCAATGTGATGCCTTATACATACTCAGCATCAACATATGATTTCATCGTGCTCTTCCTCATTACCGAGACATTTCGGACTGGTCAATTTACTTGAATGTTATTCACTTGCGCCGACAAGAAAAGGCGGGCATTGTCCAACCACATGCAGCTACACTCCCATAGGCCAGAACCCGAGGGACAGGTGCATCACCAGAAGCAGCATCTTGCGTTCATCACACCCGCTTAGCCAACCGGGGAGATATCCCAAGATGGTTAGAAGAGGATGGCAGGCGGCTGTCTACAGTAGCTAAGTAGGTACATGTCTTGGTAGATTCAAGTAACAGCAGCAAGGTATGACTGGATGGTGTGGCGTATGGGACAAGCAGACCAGCAGACGCGGCTGGCATTGGAGATGAGAGATAAAGACGTGAACCATGAGACGCTTTGGAGCAAGGTAGGGTCCGACGACGTTGTGTCACATTAAGCCTGGGGCATTTGGATGTTTGCCGCTGAGCTGGGAACATGGTCTTGTAATACCTACCAGGCTACCTAGGGAGTGCAATAAAACTTAGGACCTCGATCAAAATGATAAAAATGCTCGGGCAAGTTAACGCTACGCTTAGGAGGATCTTTGATGAGTTTATTTTGGCATTCTTTGTTCAACTCCGAGGTTTTCTGAAACCCCCTGCGCGAGGCCAGGGTATCGTTTAGTGACTTTTGCAAACTTGCCTGGTGGGGGGACGTTTTCTGATTACTTTACCTACTAACCATATGGAGTACCCAGGTACATAGTTAGCATACGACATGTCTGGTTGCAGGTTTTCCTCGAAATTGAGGTCATCGAGATGAAGAACGAAATTAAATGTACACACTTGCTCCGTCGAGCGCCAGGACTGGGCTGGCTTCAAGAGCTTGATCATAATCCATGTTTGGCTAAGGTAGGCACAGCTGGGGGGGGAACAAGGCAAGGTGCGGTAATAAGATAAGGTGCTGCAGGTCTTTCTCCAGAAGCCCAGCTCGCAATTTAGGAATTAATTACCTCGATGGCCATGCCTCATGCTAAGGTAAATGTCGCATAAATTCAGACATGGGCTGTCTTTTTAGCCTCGAACACCAACGAGATGAAGGGTCGACCAGGGTTATTTCCAAAACTCGTGGCTTTGCAACGGATGGTTGAAGAAGCGGGGACGGTTGGGCGTTGCCCTGTGGCTTCTTTCCCTTTGCCCACCTTCCATTCTTTCCTTCATACAGGTAGGTAGGTAGGTACTTACCTTGGTCGGATAAAAACCAGGAAACTTAAGCAGAGAATTACAGGTAAGAGTGTCCCAGTTTTTGTCTAACTTAGGTAAGTGCCTACTGCCCCCCCTCAATTATTTCTCTTGTAAATAAATATTCATCCTTAAAACAAGGGGGGAAATAGAGAAGTACCTACCTATTCTAAACAGTTCAGCTTTTGCAATAGCCTCTAAAAGCTTGCATCAGGCATAACTTAGGTATCCAGCAACCTACTCAGTACCCAAACTTCTATTCCCTGATTTTCTTTTTCTTCCGCTCTGTCTAGCCCATGCCTTCTACTCACGTTCGATTGAATGTGCACTTGTGCTGCATGCGTGGCCGCTAAACACTAACATCCTTGCATCTGCCTAAGAACCGTTGATGTGGGCGGTCCAGGGTTCCAGAAGCCGCTTCTCCTATTGGTTCCTTCTCTGGTTTCAAAACTTTGAGTTCCAGTCGGGAAGGAGCATGGTCCATTTTGTCGCCATCCAGCATCCACATCTACATGGACTTTGACATCCACAATTTTCTTCCACACCCACAATCCCGTCCCGTCTTCCGTTGTCGGGTTGCCAGTGACACTGCACGCTCTTAGCTCATGTTCACAAGCTTACCGACTTTTATTATCAACCTAGGCACCTAGGTCAGTATTCTTCAACTTGGAGAAGAGTGCGGATAGCAACCAAAAATGCCCGAAGAGAAATGCCTACCTGCCCGCCAACCTATCACCAACTCAGGCACACAAGAGGAATGGATGACCAGGCCCCTCCAGTTCTGACTTCTGACAGTCTCCAAAAGAGCTTGGGCCAGGCCCAGGGTACCTGAGCTACCCAGCTTTTACCAGGCGACTACACATCACTATCTCCATCTCACTTGCCTCCTAGCTTCCTTCATTGCCATGGGATTGGGTAAATTGTCCCGGCTATACTAAACTTTACTACCCAGGATATGGTATTAGCATGACGCCTCAGCCATAGTCTCCAGACTCTCAGCTTCATAATGTCATCTCGGCAAAGACAGATAAAAACGCTTGATCAATGCTTCCCAAGGCCGCTCAAATTTCCGCTGATCTCGCAAGGTCGTAGTCGATCACTGATATGCAGGGAAGACCGTGTCTTTGGAGACAGATAAAGACGGACACGCTACCAATTTTCAGTACAGCAGCATAGTCCCATACAAACAGGTGCCTCCAACACAACACCTCCATTTGCAGTAGCGTCGACAACAGGGACGAATATGGGGTGATCTCCTCAGGTGCTGCTGGCCTTGCTTGTCAACATTCTTCCGTGCTTTCTCACTGCTTTCCCACTCTGGTTCTTCGGTCATCTCATTTCTGACTCTGAACCAGATTAGACTAGACAACCCCGAGGGTTTTGGTCGGAACTTTTAGGCGCATTCGCCACATCATCCTAGCAATCTCTCTTCCTCGGACAACCTCAAACTCAGCCAAGCCCGGCCGAGAGCAAAGCAGTGAGAGCTACCTTGGGTCCTGTGAATTGCTTAAGTAGCCTCACAACACATTCTCTTGTTCTTACAGTACCGCCAGGAAAATCACCAGCCCCACTGAATCTTCTCAGCCAAAAGAGTGAAACGTAATGGAGGGTCAAGCGCGTACTGAAGCTGTCCACGTTGCGGCGAGACATGGCGCTGCGATTCGAATGTGAAAAGAAACAATATCAAACAAAGACAGTGCCAACGCTAAGGATCGGCCAACATGCACATGCACCACCCACGATGACAAGCGTGGGCGCAAAGCCACAGCAACGGCTTAAGCTACGCCCACGTTGTCTCAGTGCCTGCAGCCTCTCTACTCTATCCTTAATAAACAATGGCTCTCGAGAAATGTAACAGTCGACACCAAAGCCAGCTGGCCAGATAGACATACTATGCTCAGCTCTTGACATTCTCGTCGATTGACGCTCCTCCCGCTCGATAACCGTTATACCTGGGAGGCTTGGCCACCTTCCATGACAGGGTTACGACCGAGAAGGGGCTACTACCCCGACAAGGCTACCATGGCAAGGTCACCGTGATGGAGCATGCGGACGAGGGGGCGAGCTGGGCCAGCAGGGCGAACGGGACGAACAGCTCGCGCAGGCAGGGTTGTGGTGCTGGAATCGCTCTCATGCCTGGACTCGTGGCTATTGCTAGGACCCGGTTGGTGGGTGGTTCCCCGCTGTCTGTCATTGGGATCATGGCCCTGGGATACCTCCAATGATACTGGCATGCCAATATTCGCACTGAGTTGTCCAGCACTTTAAAACTGGTCATATACTGTGCCAGCATGGGCTGAGAAGCACGGCCCTTTCTCACTCTGCCGCCCAGTCTTCAATTGAGAAGCTCTCCTGTAATCAACTGAGTTCGACAGCGAATACAAAGCGTTGTACCCTGCGGCGCCCTTGCAACCCGCGCTTTATACCTGGCTAACTGCGGGCTCCAGACGGATCCAGGCCCAGAGACCGCACCGCATCGTTGTCGGCACTATCTCCAAATCTGCCGTGACGGGGGAGCTATGCCCCACCTTGCTCACTCTTTGCCCTCACTCCCTCGCTGTGCCTCACACATGGCCGGGGCCTTGGGGTGTGAGGGCCCAGCACAATGCAATGTCGTGCGCTCGTGCCCTCTGATAAATCTTGGCTCGTTCATTCGTCTTGATTTCTAACATCTCCACGAGAGCCTCCGGATCGATTTTTGATATTGCCCGTCCGGGGGGGCTCATGCTCTCGTCTTGTTAATTTATTCCTTCTAATCCTCTCATTCTTTTGCTTCGGGCGACGGCTACCCACCTTCTGTTGTGTACCAACGACAAATGGCCACTGGCAGATGCGAACAGTAACCAGCCAGCCAACTTCCCAGAAAGGCGACCAGTCATGCTCAGCAGCTCAAGCCCATTCAACAGGAACTCATTGAAAAGTCGACTCTGGACGAGATGAGATGATCTGGTCCAGAGATGAGCCGGGATGACTACACTCCACGGGGCCTATCCGACCCGGAGTCCCATCTTGATCTTGCCGGCCAACGTCAGCGACCTCAGGTTGATACAGGCACTGGGTCGGAGGCAGTTGCACCGTCACCAAATCATCAAGGTCGACATGTTACTCTCAATGCCATTGTCGAGGTCGATATGCTGCGGCACAAACTTCGTGCCCTCGAAAATCTTGTCGAACGTTACGGTACGCTCTGTTCCGCTTTTGATCACTTTGGAGCGCTGTCACCAAGATTTTTGTCTTCCACAGTCTGTGGCGAATATACCGAGTCATATCTAATTCTCCCTTGTGTAGGCATCTCATCACACATACCCTCTCTTTCTGAAGCTGAAGAGGCCCGGGCTCTCCAGTACCGTTGTGAATGCCTCGAAGCTGCATGTATGCAACAGAGTAAGTGAAGAACCTCGTTGTGCACGGTCTATCTTGCAACCTCCTGTAGAGTATCTGATATGGGTAGAACTAACAGTATAGACATGGACGTTGCTCGCGCTTTAAAAGGCTCATCTCCATTTCCATCACCTCTAGAATATACATCATGGCTCGATCATCATCTTGCGCATCATGATCGAGTAACACACTCTTTCCCCTCAGCGGCTTCTTCTTCTATTACGAACTTCTCGAGGGCACCCTTTAAGTGTTGGGACGAGCAATGCATCTACTATGTCTATGGATTCTCGACGCATCTGGAACGGGACAACCACCTTCGACTGCACTTGACGAAGAATGCAGGTGAATCTGGATCATTTGTGCCAGCCCAGAGCTCTTCCAATGTTTCCGAAATACCAGAGACAGGCAGCGGTGCTCTGCCTCGGGACCGGTTGCCGCCTATTCAACCTCCAACCGCACTCGTAACGACTAATCTCCCTCCTCTACCATTCCCGACACCCTCAACCGCCTCAACTGCGACAACAAGAAGGGACCACAGTTCAAGCTTCTCTTTCTCGGACCCCAAAACTGCGCTGTCAAGAAGCGGCGAGGAAACCACATCTGACCCACAGCTGCCTCCTCTCAAAAGAGCTCGTGTCGGACATGATCGTCTGAAGTCAATAGGGGAGCTGAAGCTACTCCACAACAATGACCCGTGTCTTCGATGTCGAGCTTCGAACAGACCTGTAGGTCACACCATTATCCGCTGAGTGACCTTAAGTGCTTACCATTCTAGTGTGATGCAAACAACCCCTGTTCCCGATGTTCGGGGATGCCGTCATCCGAGTCCGAGGCACATTGGAGTATCTTGGGATGTTATCGTGGGTCAGTGACCTCTCTTGTTGATGTTTTACTTCAAGGTACCAGCCATTCTTTTTCCAGCTTTCCGCTTTAGCTAACCCTTGATAGGATCGTTCGCCTGGTCACAACCTCAAACACCACTAACACCCTCTTATCCTCGGCGAGGGAGCATCAACGATCAAATACTCGCCCAGAACCCCACTTTGTCGGCCGTAAAAAGGCCTGCCTGGAGGCTTGATTTTCAGGATACTTTTTGGTGGCAGGATGGAGAGCCTGGCCTTGACGAGCGCATTAACCAGCCTCTAGGTCCTGGGTACCACGATCAAGGGACAGCGCCACCTGTCCTGCAGCTCATTGCTTCTAGCCCAAGTTTCCGGGGTGCTGCCTTTGATCTTCTGGAGCTGTTGAGTGCCAGCGGCCAACTTTCGACGTCCCGGGAAGAGGAACAAACGACACATCCTTCTCTTTTTCGCGTGAAGCAACTCTTGCGCGAGATCATATTTTACGATACTTCTCAGCCGAGCCAGTTACTACGGAGCGAGGGCACCTATCTTCCGCGCACACCTGTCGATCGTCGCCCGTCTACCGAGCGCAATGTTTCCTTGAGGGAGTGCACACGACGTTACTTGATCTCTCTGGATTTCGCAGCTTCTATTTTACCTACTATGGGCCTGAGGCAATGGCTAGGGGTATTCATTTCAATCTGCATCTTTAGTGCTGTTAACACCATATTGGTTGACATTGCCTTGTCGTTTCAAGGAAGCGATCCATCACAGGCCAGCACAACACCCACAGAACGACCTGACCAAGTCATCCGAAGTGTCTACCAAGCTTTGGTCTCCATGTTCGCCGCTTCAAACGATCCTTTGTCAAATGTGTCTGAGCTCGAAGACCCCATCGCCCGTAACATTGCAAGAATCATCCGTCGAGATCAGTGGCCACCACGGCATTTATTCTCTAGCTTTGATTTTCTTATGAATCTCGGTATGGGGGAAATCCCTAATGCTGGTTTCAACGGCTTTGTTTTGCCCAGAAGGCAATCATTAGATTCAAGGGGCTCGAGGGGTTTCCCCACCGCACAACTAGAGAATACGGCAAGACAGCTTTATCTGAAGTCCACGCCATCCCTTACTCCAGCAGGTCCATCGTCACAATACATACCTTCTGGCTCGCGGTCGGATTTTCCTTTGCCCGGTCAGTTCTCATTGCCAGGTGATGTTGGAGGACGCACCCGCAGACATACGATAGGTGACGATGTGTCACCACGCCTAGAATCCAGGCGACTTTCGGGTGAACCAATCTCTCCATCCAGGCTAAAGCCACCTTCTCGTCGAACTTCTTTACGCCGCGTGTACTGCGACAAGTGTAATGAGCATCCAGATGGCTTCCGGGGTGACCACGAGTTACGCCGCCATATTGATGCCAAACATTCGGCGACGGTTAAGCGATGGGTTTGTAAAGAACCCAAGAACCAAATGCCTTCTGCCCCCCAACCAGTGATTCCACTGTCAAGATGCAAGGCATGCTTGGCACAAAAGCGCTATGGCGCATATTATAACGCTGCTGCACACCTCCGCCGCGCACACTTCCGACCTCATCGAGTGGGTAAAGCTAGTGGTGACTGGCCATCCATGAGTATTTTGAAGGACTGGATGCGAGAAGTGCGCCAATCGGTCGATCTTCCAGAAGAGCATATCTCCAGCGGTGAAGACGACATGGATGAGTATCCAACACCCGCTGACTACAGAGATCCGATACCACAACAAGTGCCCGCGATTCCTGATGCATTACCAGCAATTTCTGCCTTGGGTCCATTACTTTCGTCGAGTTCTATCGAACCATCAATACCAATCGAACGAGCAAGTCCGTCTCGAAGGCCTACCGAAAATCGTACCAGGTGCCCTCATCCGGATTGTGGTCGTGAGTTTCGTGACCTGGCTTCTCACATGCTTACACACCAAGAAGAGCGGCCTGAAAAATGCCCCATTGTAACATGCGAGTACCACACGAAAGGATTCGCGCGCAAGTACGATAAGAACCGCCACGCTCTTACTCATTATCGTGGAACGATGGTATGCCCATTCTGTCCAGGTGTTGGCAGCCCCTTCGAAAAAGTCTTCACTCGTGCCGACGTCTTCAAACGGCACCTTACTGCTGCCCATCAAGTTGACCAGACAGGCCACAGCAGCGGCCACCGGCTACCAGGGGGCGATGATCCTGTAGGCACAAAGGCAAGGTGCTCCATATGCAAGAACGGGTTTGGTACTGCGCAAGACTTCTATGAACATCTAGATGACTGTGTGCTTGGCGTAATTGTGCCAACTACAAATACATCAAGTCAGCCAACCCGGCTGCAAGGATCTCCCCCATGACACTTGACCGCAAAATGGGCTGTATAATTGACAGGACTACTACGATGTCCGATGAAAACTGAACGAACGAGACGGCTGGGATTATATTGAACGATAGGGGCAGTGAAGCGATTCTTTATTCTTCATCTACTACTACTTCTTCTTCTTTTTCCGCTCTTCCTTCTTCCCTTTTGTTATTTTTAGCATCATTAAGAGTATGTGCCTGGTGCACCGCAGGAATAAGTTTCGATTCTAGATACCACCAAGAGTTACGGCGGCACTGGTCGCATTTTTGTTTTACTATCAGCATATCCTTTGATCAGGCATTATATGTTTATATTTATATTTTAGTCTAGTGCACAACTTGGACTTGTAACTGGCCCACTATCGGTACATGTCTTATATGTCACAAAACCTCTTTGATCATTGGCCAGACAAGATATGCGATGCGTATCGTGAAAGCCCAAGTCCGGGCTGATATATAATTCATCTGACCCCTCTCCCTTTTCAACATGCATCATAATAATATCTCCCACGTGTATCAAAGTAACGCGAACTTTTAAATTTCGAGACCAGGAATGACAAACTAATGATATATTAAATAAACCTAGACGCCAAGATCATGCTATAAACCGCTGATTGCTACAGGATGAAATGTGTATGACGCAGTGATTCGCTACGAATACGACCATGCTTGGACATGATCACTTTGAATTAGAATCATCGGACGGCACAGCCGTCTTCTCATTAATTGGGTCAACCATGAGAGACTCGTCGCGACGACCAATGTGCTTGGGGCTAGAGCGCTTGAAGAATTCATGAATCTCTGGCGAGAACTCGCCGTCATCGGGCATGGCACCTTCAGTGTCCTTGGGACCGCGGCTGGCTTGGACAAGCTCCCATTCGGTACGCATATCCTGGACCTTGGCCCGCCAGTCAGCCTCGGGGTCGTAACTCTTGCCGAGGCCTCGGAATCGCTCCCACAGGGACAAATGAGTAGGGTTGACAGCAACACCGTGGTACTCACTCTCCTTGCCATCCCGAATATAGTACCAGCGGCGCTCCTGCTCCTTAAGATCAAGACCAGTAGTGTCAGGAAGGAATATCCATGTCAAAAGCATGCCAGCGAGACCGAACCATGGGACGACGTAGAATTTAGTCTGGTCATCAATGTAGTTGTAAAGGACGGAAGCGAGAAGAGCGCCGGATTTGCCAATGCAGGCGGAGAAGCCGTGGGCAGTAGCACGGATGGGCGTGGGGAATACCTCACCAGCCACGAGGAAGGTGACCGAGTTGGGACCGAACTGGTTAAAGAAGGACGAGATGAAGTACATGGCTTGGAAAGAATGAATCCCCGCAGGACTGGTGTAGTAGTCGAACTTGAAGGCGGGGATAATGAACATCAAGAAGCACATGAAGAAGCCCACTTGCTGCATCATCTTCCGACCGTACATCTTGTTGTCGATGAGAAGGGACGCGAGATAGTAGCCGGCCAGGGAGACGGTGATATTGACTAGGTTCCAGGTCCAAGTAGTGAAGATGGACTTGCTATCAGGAGAGATGACCTTGATGAATTGACCCTGGAAAAGCTTGTTGCCGTAGAAGAAGACATCGTTGCAGAACCAAGTACCAGCAGTAGCAAAGAGACGTCCACCGAAGTTGGTAAAGCAGTGGCGAAGAGCGTTCACGTCATAGCCAGTGACGTTGGAGCGCTTCTTTGCCTCAGCGAGCTGCTTACCAGCGCTGCGCATTCGGTAAGTACGATAGTAGAGTAGCCAGAGCGTACCGATGGCAGGGAATGCAAAGGACAGTCGGAAAGTATACTGGGCAGCTGACTTGCTGTAGGGAGGCGAACTCTTTCCGTTGTTGAAGATGGCGAGCAGAACAATGAGGATGACTTGGTTCACGAACTGGCCCCAGCCCTGCATGAGAAAAGCCGTGGTGACACGGCGACCACGGTGCAGACGATCTTCACGAGTCGAGATCCTTCCGCCGGAAGAAACACCTTCAAGAGAAGAAGTTGCTGTAATAGGGTACTCGCCACCGACGCCGAAACCGTAAAAGAAGAGAGACCAGGCATAACAGATAACCCAGCCTTGAAGGGTAAGACCCCACGAGGCAGTGAGCATGAGCAGACCGATAAACATGATGGCAGCATCCTGAATAAGGCCCCATCGGCGACCGACCCAATCTCCCATAACCTACGATCAGTCAGTATAATGAAATCTACTATATGCAATAATAAATAACAGAAGGAGCAGGGAGAACTTACACCAACAACAGCCTGGCCAACCATGATACCGATAATTTCAAGGTATGTTACAGAGGCAATCCAATTGTGAGAGCAGGTAGTGGGTTCTTTGCCCCAGCAATCAGGCCAAACGGCTTTGAAGAGAGGCTCAAGGTTACCAATAGAGAAAAGGACGTAACCCTCAAGACCAAGACCGGCGCCAGGAATGACAGCATGGCGGAAATACCACGAGAAAGGTGATAGAGGGTCCTCCTTGAACATAGACCAAGCAGTCTTGGCCTCCTCCTTGGCAGCCTCGTTGTCGACCTTTGAAACGAAGCGATAACGCTGAGCCAGTGGCAGATCAGCCCAGTAAACACCGTCCTCAGTGTAGGAGTCGTCTGGACGGGTTACATGGCTGAAGATGCGACGCTCATCAGCGGTAGCATATGCGATAGGCTCATCTGAGACATGCTCAGAATCGCTGTCTGGAGGACCGTGCGGGACAGGGATCTCGCCTGGGATTGTAGACTCATGATGATGGTGCCTGTGAACCATTTTGAGAGAAGGCGGTTGGAGCCTCGGGTTGAGATCCAAGTGTGATGGTGAAGGTGCTTAATTCAAGGGGATCCGGCAATTGTGTACGTGGGTTTGTTGTTATGGGGAGGCAGGAATAACTAGGTGGAAGAAGATGAATGTTCCATGCGCAAAGCGAAAATGCTAACCACCAACGGGAGAGAAAAGTTTATTGTTAGAGGCAAAGAAGAATTGCCGAGGGCCGCGTTAGATTGGGTAGGGGACAATTGAGGAATTCAGGACTTGGAATTGCCTTGCCTAGGTTGTCTTGGCTCTGGAAAGAAACGGGAATCCAACGGCTTCCAAGGCGCGAGGAAGGGCAGTATTTGAACTACATCACGACCGAGACAGTAGCAACAAGAGCTCGGATATTCAAGAAGAGTGTGACGAGCATCTTGAAGAAGCAGCAGCCAGTAAGAAGATGTAAATTAACCTCGTGGGAGAACGTGTGGAAGAAAGTCGATCTCTGGGGTCAAATTAGGAGGGTGTGTAGCATAGGATAGCTCCCGTGTCCCGTTCCTTGACCGAAAGCAACTGTCGCCGCCTCGTCCTCGCCTCAGGGACCAGAGCTTGAGCTTTGCGGCAATGTGCCGTACCGACGTATGCGTGGGAGCTGTCGAAACAGAGAGGAAAAGCGGGCTATAGGTTTAGCTCTAGAACTACTAATGTGAGAAACACCAGGGGGGTGGGTGACATGGCATTGGGTGGGCAATGCATGATGAGATCCGCCGACGGTTGGGTCATGTCCTTATCCATCAGAAGCCGAGAGATCCAGGCCAGATCCTGAGCCACCGACAGCCGATTGTTATAGATATGCGCATCCAATCCAATGTCATTGGCGTCTGAGAGCGCACAATGAGGCACGACAGCAGGGGATTGGGCATTGTCTATTCCAAAGTGAACATTGATGACGATGCTAGAAGCAATGACGTCGTTATTTACATAGACTAATGTGCCGTACCGATCAATGGATGAGGCTCACACAATGGAATCGAATCGACGGGAGGCTTGGAGAGAAGCACGTTTTCAACACCGAATCGTAACAGGCTGGAGGTTGCAACAGGGAACAAGAGGATTCGGACAAGGAAAAACCTGGGGTTCGCTCATCATCTCGAGAGGGCAGCCACGCACGCGAGCAAAAGCGCGCAAGAGACAGGCAGAGACCGCAAAACACCAGGAGCGACCCGGATAAAACGGCATCTACGAGACCCGCCTGACTTGTTTCGGCCGACGCCGTTGGCAGGGAACGAGGCCGATCGCTGCTGAAAAACTCGCATCATGGCATTCAAGAGTTGAGAGTCAGGGTCTTGACCCTCTAAAATCGAAAATTTAAATGGATCCTCTTGACCTTCCTCGGCCACTGAGCTTCTGTTGTTTCGATGCGCTCTGAATGTTCGCGTTCCGCACCACTCATTTCACGGCCCGTTTTCTTACTTCTGTGCCTTTTGGTTCAGTTGCCTCCCACCTTTGTATTTTATTTTTAATACATAGTTCTTTTTCCTTTCGGTGTCCTATTCCAAACACCGGGAGATAGTTTAATTCATGCCCATCAGTACATATCACGGATATTCGGCTCCCTGGTACCCTGGCTTGTTTTCCGCGTTGTCCCTTTGTCGTTTGTTTCCCTTTGATACATGTCGACCGATGCCAAGCCCTTTCTTTTCTGCTATTTCCATTTCCCGCCTCGGCGCTGTCGGGAGCCGCAGCTGCGCGTCTCGGCATTGGTGCTCTAAGCCTAATAGGGTAGATTCAGGAAAATTTCGCTGCATGAAAAACTGGAGAGAAGGTACAAAAGTACATCTGGTGGGTCCTCGTTTGACGACATCCACCTAATGCGGAAAGAGGTCGTGTGAGGAGGTCGTCGTGGTGGGATCGACTGGTCTCTCTGGCCTGCCCATGGCCTCGGTCAGTGCAGCCTTCCCACACACTCACGACTCAGCCCAGCTCAATTCACATGCTGAATCATGCCCTGACCGTGTTTAATCTTGTTGCTTTAAGGTAAAAGCTTAACAAAAGCTTAATTTTCTGCGTTGAAACCAAATTACGTCCCAACCCAACTTAGGTAACTACCTGACATAAACCTGTGTGGTTCCGTGCCAGGGCTACAATGTGTCTGCTCATGGTCTAGAATAGCCGGCAAAAAGACAAATGCCTCCATCGCTGCTAGCCAGACCCCGCTTCCACTCCGCAAGGTAGCCTGTTATCTTTTACGTACTGCATCTGTCGAGTCACTCCCTCAGCTCATCTTGACAACCTTTGTATGAATAAGTAACAGCCTAAGGTAGACAGGCAACCCGCCACGAGATGCACTAATACAAAGTCTGACACCAACTAGTCCACAATCTTATACCGAGAGCTTCTTGTCTGCATCTAGAAACTTGTCGCGTGTGTGACATTTCTCTTTCTCTACCTAGTTCATTTCTTGTATCGGTATTATGTTGCCGTCACCACTGGCCATTGAGCGATGACTTATTACAAGCATAGGCCGTCTATCCGTTACTGACGATGTAGCACTTACAACAACTACTAACCTACCGAAGATTTGTGACAGACAAGTGTCCCAGATGCTTGTCTACCTGGGTACCTTGTGCAAGCAACCACCCTCCTGCTGTGTAGGTACCCCTCTCAACTTCCCCATCCCTCCCCATTCTGTAATAACCATAACGAATATGCATACTGAGTTGGTGGATAGCACTTCCACAACCCCCTGCACAATTAAACCATTTACTTGATTGTCATTTGATGTCGAAGCTGCCTCAACAGATTATTCACTCATGACTACCGGCGCCGGGCTATAGTTCTGTTCCAGCTACTTTAGTCTTGCGGCCATGTTACGTTTTTTTTAGGAATTGCAACCCAATAAACCACGCCAATGGGTACAAGTCAGCATTGCGTGTGCAGTGTACTAATCTGAAATACTCGCTGTGGTATGTTGGGCTGGGAACAGTGCGTGTGCGTTTAATCAAATCAAATCAAATCATGCTAACAAGTGAATGGAGAAACAATTGGGCACCTAGTTATGATCAAATCCACAGTCAAGGCCTTTATATCTGCTATATTGCTTCAACACCACTCCAAAACCTTCACAGGCCCCACCTCTTTTATATTCGTAGCCGCGGCCGAAGTGTCCATGCGTCAGTAGCGGCATCCTGATTTTTTGTTGTTGTTTTTATCCCCTTCAGTCTTTTGTGGCCCACTTCTCATTCTCTGCATAGCTGCTATCCCCAAGAAAAACATGAGAACTATGGCGAAGTCGAGGGAAGCTCCAGTTGCTATATTGCGGGAACCCCTGGAGCATCTCACACAGATCAGTCAGTTCGCCTGTAAACCCTTCCTCCTAGATGCCGGGCTATCCACATGCATACGAAGCCTTCATCCGCAGTCCAAGTCGACTCACTTGTCATCGCTCAACGCCACGCTGCATTTCATAGATACAAAGGAAATTCCAACTTGAAGATACCGGGCGAAACATGCACAACATCTTCGTGGACCATGTCTACCCAGTAGTTCATTTCATGTCATGTACCGAGCCTGTATGGGAATTCTTATTTCCCAATTGGCCGTGGTGTCGCTTCCTCATCATCACCGCCATCGCCATCTCCTTTGGCAACTGTCAAAGGCCGAGGTGTTGCGTCTATACTGTCTGTTCCATCCTTGTCCTTATTGGGCGTGACACCTTCAGCCTTCAGTCCTGCGTCAGGAGGAGTACGTGCAGTAGCTTCCACAACCACTTCACCATCCAGAACTCCAGTCTCCATCTCCTTTGAAGGCGTGGTCACGACTTGCGTCACAGCTTCAGGCGTGCTTTCTGAGCCGACCGTCAAGCTATCGTGACTGTTGGCCCGCATCATTTCAATGCCGAGCTTCGAGCTGGGCAGACCGGCTTTGCTCAGTATCTGCTGGCTATTGCGGCCGTGGTGCTTTTCTCGACCACTTCCCAGTTCCTCGTCTTCGTCATCAGCTGATTCAGTGCCCTCCAAGGTTCTATGTTCAGGGCCTTCTCGTCGCCCTCTCAGCTTATCGTTGCTTCGTGGGCGGTGTTCCATCTGAGCCGGCGCGGATTGCTGAGCAATGAGAGAAGGAACTCCCTTTCTTGGGGGTTCAGAGGCATCGTTGTTGTCTGTGATGTTCAAGCCACCTTCGTCCCACTCGTTTGTTGGCTTGCGACTAACAACAACCGGCAACTCATCAGTCGTCACAGATTCCGAATCACCAAATAGTGATGATGTAATCGAGTCCTCACGGCTTGACATCATTGCATTTCCCAGTCGACTCGCAAAGATGGACGAGCCTGATGTCGGACTGTCTTCAAGTCGCGAGTTGGCTTTGCGGATTCCCATTGGGATCGGGCGTGGCATGCTTGATGATTGACCTGGTGACTCGGGCCGCCACTGACACAATCCGCGCAGAACTTCAGTAAGTTTTGACGAACTGATGGGCTTCTCGATTAATGAATCAAAGTAATGTGGTGCTTGAAGCTCCTTGAGGTAGGCTGTAATGGCCACAATCGGTGTGTGAGAATTGGCGTTCTTGGTCTCCCGAATCATTCGTGCCACATCAGCTCCATTGATTTGAGGAAGCTGATACTCGAGAAAAATGACGTCAAACTTGATTTCACTCATCGAATATCGAACAGCTTCAGACCCATTTGGTACGGATATAGTACGACATCTCAGCTTTTCAAGCAATTTCTCCATGACCATGCGAGATACCGGGTGATCTTCGCAAATCAGCACATCAAGAGGACGGAAAGTAGGGCCTCCGTCAAAGGCAATCTGCGAGAGCCGCCTTGAGCTCTGTCTGCGCCTCTGTACTCGGAGAAGGGCGTTATGCTTCTCGCCTTCGTTATCTGATGAGGATGGTGACATGTCAAAGACCTGGCTTCTCCGATTTCGATGATGGTGCATTATGTCGGAAGCAACGGGACTGCCGTCCTGAGATTGAGAGCCAACAGTAAGTGATCTCGAACGTCCGGCAGATGAATTGCTCGACTGCCGTGGGGTTGATATGGTCTTTTGGGGAGACAGTGACAGAGGAGGTGGCGCCGCACTGCGACTCTGGACTGGAGACGAGGCCGCGACCGTTGTGGCGGCCTTTTGCAGGCTTGGGGGTACTTTGGGTATCTCGAATGCCGAGCCTGGCTGCAGAGATGCGGCAGTTGATTGGTGAGATAGGCTGGAAGAGTTACTTGACGCCTTTCGTCGTCCATCGGCACCTTGGCCAGCGACAAATGAAACCAACAACGGTGATGATGGTTGGGAGGCTCGGTTGGGTGACGCACTTGTATGACCAAATCCAGATGGCGATTGTGCTCGATTTGTCACCTTGGCATTGGAGATAGTTCTGGAAACAGGGTTTGATAGGACAGGGCTGCCTTCGAGCGACGGCCCTGGTGATATGACATTGCTGGATGCCCCGGGGCTAACGGATGTTCCTTTACTTTGCGTGGCTAGCGCCTCGGCTCGCAACTTTTGGATCACGTCCTTGTTGGCCTTCTCCAACACAGGTAGGTTCTTGAATGAGAATGAACCGAAGTCGTCCATCGCCACCGGCTCGCTCAGACGTCTCGATTTCAGATCTCGGACATGTGGGGGAATATGCAGTGGCATCAATTTTCGGTTTATAGAGTTGACCTGAGACCGGACCCGCGAAAGAGCATCATGGGGCCGTTCAGCGTACTCAGAGCCAGCTGCGGAGGACTGAGGAGACGCCTGATCTTCCATCTCTTCCGCAAAAGACTGCAACACTGCCCCTCTGGCGTCGAAGTATTCTGTGTCCTCGGGATTCTCAGGCTGTGGGACAAATTGAGCTTCGTCCTCCAAAAGCGTTTCCCAATTGACATCCTGAAACCAAGGGTGATGGCGAATCTCTTCACCACCAGAGGCGAACTTGTCATCGCGGTTAGAGCCTAGACGCTGGTGAGGCTCCATGCACAGGAGCTTATTGATCAAATCTTTTGCCTCTTCGGAAATGGGCTCACATTCATTCTCGTCAGGCCACTGAATCTTCCTTGCCAAGATATTCTCGAAAACCTCTTCGGCCTCACCGGCATGAAACGGTGGGATACCATAAAGGAATTCAAACAAAATACAACCGACCGACCACCAATCGCTGGTTTCATCTTGTTTGTCACCCTTTATAGTTTCTGGGGCGAGGTAGTCAGGTGTTCCCACGAAACGTCTATTTGTATCCTGTGGGTTGAAAAGCGCCATTGGAGGTGGCATCATGTTGGATAGCGGTAGGGAGTTCCTGGCGTGGCTATCCATGCTCATTCTGGAACCAACACTCATGGGTAGATCGGGCGAACCTTGCGCAACTGCCTCCTCATCTAGGGGTGACCTGACGCTGTTGGATTGGGATGCTATCTCTGCATCATGCAAGGAAAAGTTGGTGACCATACGGGCAAGTGTCTCACTACCACCACTATCACTTCGGTGTGTGCCTGATACTCGACGGGTCTCTTGGCCAAGACTGAAATAAGAAGGTTGTGCCAAGCTTCCGACTTCGGGTGTCATCTGAGGCGTCTGACCAGGGGAATGGGTATGTCCGTGGAGATCAAGCGACGCTGATCTCGACGAAGCAATAGAGGCAGATCGTGCAAAGGGTCCTTGTTTGAGCAGGTCTGGCGTTCCATCAGAGTTTTCACTATTCAATGCTCGCTTTTGCCGGCCAACCAATCCCAAGCGAGACAAGCCAAAATCTGTGAGTTTAAGATGGCCTTTCTGATCAATGAGGAGGTTGTCTGGCTTTAAATCACGATGAATAATGCCTCGGCTGTGAAGATGCTCAACTCCAAGGACAACCTCACCAAGATACTTCTTCACCCATTCTTCGGGGAGACCACCAAGAACTTTGATTAGCGAAGCGCAATCCCCACCATTCAAATACTCCATCACCAGGTATAGGTAGTCCTTGCTCGAAAAGGTCCAGTAAAGCTTGGCAACAAAGTCGCTTTCCCCCTGCCACATCATAATAGCTCGTTCCGCTTTGACGTTGCCGACTTGGTTCTTGGCGACCATATCGGCTTTCTTGAGTACTTTGATTGCGAAGTACTCTCCTGTAGACTTCTTCTTTGATAAGTATACACTACCAAAGGCACCTTTACTGATAGGTTTGATAATCTCAAAATCTTTGATGGATGGCTGGGTTGGGCGAGGTTGTGGGGGTGCTTGATTTGCACCTAGGCGAGGCGATGGCGGAGGCTTCATGACGAAATCAGAAATGGCTGCTGAAGATTGCCTCCGGTGATGTCTGTGACTGTGTGTGGCAGGTGAACTAAAGTCACTGCCGGGAAGCATAGGCGACGCCTCTGGAGATACAACACCTTCTTGGGACATCGGAAATCCCCTTGCTTTAATGCGTAAAGGCGAAGACGGCTGTCCCGGTCTCGAGGGTGATTCCTGCCGGTGAGGGGAAGAAGTACCAGGTAAAATAAGACTCCTTCGGTGTCGCCTTCTCGTGCTCGCGGCGCGACGGAGGTCTCCAAATTCAGATATGGGGGATTCGGTCCTTGGTGCATTGCGAGACGCCACTGATGACGATCGAAAGCTGCCCTCGCTATCAAGGAATTCACCTTCTAGGTAGACCGAGTCTCTACGAGTATCTCGTGCCTGAACCCCAAGGCTACTCTGCCCGCCAAAATGAGATCTGGGCGTAGGACACTCTTTAGGACTGCTGGATCTGGTAGAGGCCACAAACGACATTGGTCTTGATCGATCTTTGTTTTCAGAAAGATTCATCTGGCGTAGGGCCGTGGCTAGCACAGATGGGCTGTTCAGGGGCTCCGTGAAGCTTTCGCTGCCACGCTGCAGAAGATGCTGAGGTTCAGAGACAAGAGGTTCTGGAGGTATATCGTCGTCCTCTCCAGTACCTTCATCACATGTGTCAAATTGTTCGTACTCGGAGTTGAGCCGTTCTTCTTCTGTCGAGTCGGTCAATTCGCCGTTCGCTATGCGAGCCGCCTTCCTCAGGGCCTCGTCGATACAGTCTTGGACAAGGCAAGCAAGTTCGATACGAATACGTTCAGCATACTCGATGATTTTCCTGTGACGAAAAACAGCGTCGACCTTGTTTCTGGCAACCTTCTCCGTGTCAGCGCACAACAGAGCCAATCCTTGTTCCTGCTCCAGAGTATTGGTGCTTGGTGATTGCCATTGCAGAACCTGTGATATTCGTGACTCAGATTGTGGGGATTGCGTTCTAAAATCGCCGCTTTGTTGGGTTGAGGACTCTTTTATCGCAGGTGTACTAATCTCAATAGCGGTATCGCAAAGATCCATGAGCAGTTCGACAATTCGAGCCTGAGGTCGTCGAATAGCGAACGAGCGTGCCCTAGTATGCCCAAGTCCTCCAGAACGTTCCCTCGATCGCGGTAATGAACTTCCAGGTGACGACTGAGTTGATGGCGGCGGCCCAATTGGCAAACCTTTATATTCGGCGACTGGGACAGGCGTCTGATCACCAGCAAGTGACCGGCTCTTGCGGGCCTCTAATGCGTCGAGCACCTTGACAATCGAATGTCGATGCTCAGTCAGGCTTTCCTGTGCCATTTGAACATCCATCTCAGCCCGATGTTCTTGCAAACACAAATCGGTGTGTTTCTCAAACCACCATCGAGGGATCTGGCGTTCGCAAATGCGGCAGAGGACCGGTGGCGGAGGCTCTTGTTGTTCGGGGTCATCAAGTCCGCTCTCAGCAAGTTGAGTCAGATAGCTCGCCAGAACTTCAGCACCTGAGCCTAACGAGTCCACGATTACGTTGGGAAGGTCGATCTTGATTTCTCGTGGAGCTATCCAGGGACGAATCATCCACATTGTCTAGACGAGATCAGTATCGCACAGAAAGCTAACATCGACGAATCTTACATGGCTCTCTCCACCCGAGACACTGTCGTATACCATAATGCCTTGGGCTTCAAGGTCTACAGCATGTGACTGCTCGTTCTCGGGGTCATTTTCGAGGTCGATAGGTAAAAGCTTCGAGAGGGGTCCAAGATTGACAGCGAATCGGACACGGTGGCTCCGAGAATCGTCTTTCTTCATGGATTCGACAACTTCAGTGAACACATGCTTGTTGTCGCTAACTATCAGGTCGGAGATAGGCAGTCCATTGACTGTCTCGAACTGGGTGCCTACAACATCAGTCCATGAGGGACTGACCCATTTAATTGTGCCATCGAGATTGAGGTCCACGATGGTATTGAGAGTCTGTTCAGCAGCTTCTCGAAGCTCCTCGCGCTCTTCCCGGATGTCCTGGCTCAAAGACCTCTCCATAGCAGTTGTTTGTTGTGCCCTTAGCGAGGCAACGGCCGGGGGTGCCAGGGTGGCGCCGGACGGGGATTCCATCTTATCTCAAAAGCGACTGATGTGCAAACCAGGAATAGATAGTGCAATGGATGTTTCGCAGATTTCATCGACCGTGGGATTTTGGGCCAGGGCCCAACGTCAGGATAGCTGGCAACTCCAGCAGAAGCACAAGTGGGGAGACTCGGGGTCTGGCAAGGGCGCCAGAACTACAGACCCGCGAGACTCGGAGACATGACTGAGAGTCGACAGCGAGGGTTCTCGGGCTGACGCAGTACAACTTCTAAGCATGAACCGGACAATGAGGTCGAGATCGAGTTGTAACCCTAACGCCTGGAAGTCAAAGGGGTGACTTTTTATAAGCGTGCGAGCGCCTTCAGGTGTAGCCGAGAACGGGGCCAACCGTGATCGTACCGTACCGTGATCGTGACCGTGGGTATCTGCTCAGACGATGCGAGGTGAGGTAAAAGGGAGTCGACTCGAATTGACAGCACAATCGATAGATCTGTTTTTGAAGTTGCCTAGTCTGTTCAGTCCTCGGGAGCTTGCTTGATACTGCAGCACGGGGTTTAAGAATCGCCTTAAGCCTCGAAGGGGAAGAAAGACAAAGTTTGGGCTCAGGTGAGCCATGGCTCCTTGGGCCATCGTGAAAGCGCGTTCCTTTCATGATACAATAAGCGGGGGAATGCGCTGCTGGACCAATCACCCCCCACCATCTCCCGGGAATCAAGCTCCTAGCCCTGTAAAGCTACAACATCTTGCGGGTATGGATTTTTTTAACAGCGCTTTACGGATACTGAGAGGGTCCTGATGCAAGCTATGGCCTCCACCCATAATATTCCACTGTGAATGTGCAGTGGGTGCCCGCTTTCCTTTCAATGGCTTTGCAATCCACTGCTTCTTGAAACCTTGTTGATAACAACTAAATGCCCCCTAATTCCATAGATTTCTCATTCGCTATGCTCGCCAAATCGGAAGCATGCAATACTAGGTAACTAGTTAAGGTAGTTACTCTAGTGATTTCCAATGACATTGACACCTACCTATGTATTGAAGTATTTCTGTCCATCAGAAGGATGACACGGTCCTGTGGGGTGGGTGTTTGATTTGTTTGGCGGGCGTTCTACACACTATCACCAGCCTTTGTTAGGTCGTCGGGCATTGTTTCATGCAATCCTAAGCCCGACCCTGGAAGTCCCCCCCTCCAGTTTCTTCCAGCAACGAAGGCTTTTGTCGCATTGATAAATGGGTGCAGTTGATGGGATGGACAGGCTACCTAAGACAGACTGAAAGGGGGGAGCATTGAGGTTCCTTCTTCCAGGCATCACACGTAAGGCAAGGCATTAGTCTGCTTGTGTCGATCAAGATTCCGTCCCCAAACTATCCTTCCATAAGTCCATTTGAGAGCCGAAGAGGGACTTCGTGTGCCATCAAATGGATAAAATATGGAAAAGTCTCTTTCATCAGGTGCCTCTTTGGGGCTGCAGCACGAACACCGCAGAGCGTAGGACTGATGATCTCCGCCTTCTGTGGCAGCATCACAAATCTTGTCCACCAATCGACAGCCCAATGGCGTCCAGTTGGTGCTGTCTTACCCGGGGGCGCAGACGCGACCGTCGGTGCAGATGCAGGCGTTGACGGAGGTAGATCTAAAGTAAGCATCCTGCCCAGGTGACGGGTTGCAAAGGGTTATCATTAAACAGGCCACTGGCCAACAACGGGCGTCGCGGAAACGGACCGGACATTTTGAAGCAGAAGCAAGTCCAGAGGCAGGCAACATTTTATCAAGACGCAATTCCTACGTCCCCCTCACGAGTCTGTCACATCTCCTTGCGGTCGTTCTGGCGCTGTGTTAGAAATTATTAGCTAATTAGTGTACCGCTATTTGCCATATGGATAGCTTCGCTTCTAGGGTTGCAGTATCGAGCCTGTGAATTCATAGCGGCATGGCAACCCATAATCTAAGATTGATGATGTTTTCTCCTCATACAACGTGCGATTGTTTGTTGTCTTGGTTAATTCTATAGTAGCTTTCCCTGTCTGCGCTCGAGGAACTGCATGCTCGTTTCCTCGATTAGTGTTGCAATGAGTTGGGAGGGTTGCAAGTGTAAGTTAGCTGCGCAGATACAGCAGCTTTGTCACAATTACATCGACCTGGGCTATGAATACGGGCATAGTGACGGAGAGTGCATGGTCAATATGATGATGCACCTACCTAGTGACTACTCATGCTGCTGTTGTGTGATGTTCGCATGTTTTCTGTATATTCCATGGGCCATCTTATTACTGCTCACCGCTGCCTCTTCTTTTCACACGGGCTGACCTCATCTCTTCTGCGCGAATGATCAACTCCACGTTCAACTGGGGCAATCAAGACTTACTTGGACGAGTATTTCTGGTTCACAATAGAAATGAGCTGATGCTGGTGCTGTTTCCCCTCCCACCCCAAGATTTTAGCTGCAATACCAGTCACCATCATCTTATGTCATGTTACCCATGTGGTGCCCCCGAGGGTTTACACAAGCCTCCAGCTTCACCTCCTGACCAAAATAGATGCGTAACCATGACCAATAACACCACTTATTTAATGCTTGAGCATCCAAGATTCAACGGTTGCAAATCACATTTCATACACCCACTTCAACTGCCGTATTTTTGCCAGCGATTCGTCTTTCAAGAATCTTCTGAGAGCATCGAGCTAGAATTCGAGAATAGAGGAATATGAAGCCACATATAACAGTCACCTTCAAGGTACATTAAGTAACTGTTTTTTTGAAGTCAGTGAACTGGAACTTTATTACATCCAGTTATTTAAGTATATAGGCAGTGACTTTATCGTGTGTGTCCAGTAGATAATGTCTATCTCACAAGGATGACGAGGGACGGATGAAAAATCGGCAGAGAACTACAGGATTTCAAAGCTGGTGAAACAGTGCAAAGCCAAAGTGCCCAGCGTCCGTTCTCTCTGCCATCTGGCTGTTGGAAGTCAAGCGAGACCTCGTTGTCTTATTCCTCGGAAAGGCCACCCTTTCCCCAAGACTCCTAGGTCTCTCAACTCTGATGAAAACCCTCAGAAACTAAGGGCTTGTACGCTGCATGGCAATTCCCTACCGTCTCTCAGCATGTTCCCTGATCTGGCCACTGCTCCAACTGAGGTCGGTGAAGTTTGTAAACTTCCAATCATTTATTAGCGTAATCATCGAGATTATATTGAAAAGTCAAAATGCCCCGGTAGCAATACGCGAGGTATAGCCAATTGGGGTCTCAGATAAGAAGATAACACGATAAGATGCTTATTTTCAACACAACACAATTAAGGCATCATATCGAGATTATATGTTAGATCCAGGCTAGATAGTTTATTGACAGGGTTTACGCAGATCCAATTGCCCATAAGCAAGCAACTCTCGAATGGTCCTAGATTATAACCTATAACTACTAGGTACCTACTTGTTGAAGTTATTGTAGTGAATACCTACCTACTAGTAATTTAGGGCTCTTTAAAATGATCAATGGTAGTGGGTACATCATTGGGTAATTGCAAATCAATGGAAGTTAAACTGACAACGGATACAAAAGCCATTCCGTTCACGGCTATGGGGTACCGAGTGCGGGGCAACGTCAATTCACAAGATGGAATGGGACGGAAATTTATGCTTCCACTGTCAATCAGACTCTCGACCTCTTAAATCGGACGCTTCAATGCCGCTTCAGAAGCCTGATCTAGTCCCAAAACTCCTAGTGACGCCACCCCTCTCTTTTTATTAGTTTGTTGACGATATGAAGAATCAATTAACATTCCTCGGTGTTAGGCCTTTATTAACCCAAGGTAACGGACCTATCCATCCCATTGTCGAAAGAACCTGCCTTTAAAGTGTAGTCGTCAATGCTGACACCTCGCAGTTTGAGGTATGTGCTTCATTGATCAGCTTACAGTGGGTACCCACCTTACCTGTACAAAGACGTTTTTGACTGGCCGTAACCTTCCAACTCAGTCGGCGAAGGAGCACCGTAAAAGGTACATTGAGTTTGTACCCAGGTAGAAATCATGGGTTGCTGCACATCTGCCCGCTTGGGCCCAATGCAGTGATTCAGTGGCGCCGACTCACACGGGACCCTGACTAATACGTTAACGACTTGTCAGGTTCTAGAATTCCCACGATCATCAATCTGACCAAGCAATAAACCTCTTTGCTCAAGTATCTCAAATCATTGCAGCGAGCTACCTACTAATTACGGGGCACTAATGTGGTGTGTCAATCGCCTCTCATTGATCAAATTCCTGTAAATTACAAAAAGGCATACCTACTAAGTCAGGTCGGCATTATACACAACTGGGGCGCCTCCGATCCCCAACTGTTCATGATACAGGAGCAAAACCACGACAATCCTTTCTACAAACAACAGTTTTATCCTGACGATTGCGTGTCCAACCCCATATGCTTCATGGTTCTTGGGGTGCAGGTGACTAGATAACGCCCGACTCCTACCTCTCATAGGCGACCAGTATGGCTGCCTTCAATGCCAATCTTGCTAGCGCGACAGAGCGTTCCTTTTCTTCGTCACTCTCGCCGGACCGAGTTGTCGCCAGCTCAGAAGATGACAATGCTGCGGCCTCCACCCTCGATCCCGATTTTTACAAGAGTCTCACCGATAAGAGGACGACGCGCGGTAAGCATTTCAGACGTGACTCCCCTGCCGTGTTGCTGCTCACGGGACTGATTGATGCTTTAGATGGAAACCCCCCCAAGAAGCGAGGGCCCAAGCCCAACAGCAAGCCTGCCTTGACCAGGCGGCAAGAGCTGAATCGTCAGGCACAGAGGTAATGTTGCGCAAGCTTGACGAATGCCTGTATCTAACATGTGTCCTTTGTCAGAACACATCGCGAAAGAAAGGAGCTCTACATCAAGGCACTGGAAGATGAAGTTCTTCGCCTTAAAGAGGTCTTCAGCAATGTTTCATTGGATAGGGAGAGATTGGCCGATGAGAACAATCGGCTGCGAGACACTTTGGCGCAGGCTGGGCTTCAATATAGCAGCCCGCATGTAGCAGGCAGCGCGACGAGCCGTGGTCCCGACTCGGCCAATACAAGTTCTCCGCCCTTGACCTCGCGATCGACAGCGCCATCGGTTGGCTCTCCATTGAACCTACCTGTGGCCGTCGATCAAGGCTCCACGACAGGCCAACCGCATGGAATGCCTCAGCCCTTTTATCGTGGAAATTCTGAGCTGGAACAGGCGGGCATTGACTTCGTTTTAACGTACGATAACTCCTACTCGAACAATCCCCAGTGATCCCTCTATGTGATATGACGCGAGTTGCATTGCGCCATGGGTGAGCTTTGGCAGGACATGTTGATGGTTAGATCAGCTAACAGATCGCGGGTACATATAGTCTCGAGAGGCCGTGCATGACGCATATTCAGTTCATGGTTGAGAGAGCATCTGAGCCTGAAGGCGAACCCTGTGGGCATGCACTTATGGCATCGTGCCCACCAGGCCCGGCTCCAGAAACAAGACCAGGTTTGCCCTTCGGGAAAACCCATATTCCATTGGATGGCGATACGAACCAGAAGACATGGGAAGTTCCAAAGGCAGACCTTGCCACTTTATTGGATTTAAGTAAGAGTATCGACCTCGATGGTGAGGTAACTCCTGTCATGTCATGGGGTATGCTCATGTCACACCCAAGGGCAAATGAGTTGGAGGTGGTTGACTTCCGAAAGCTGAGTGAAGAACTCATTCGAAAAGTGAGATGCTATGGGTAAGTTTTCTGCAACGTCACGCCAGCATATACTGACTTGGTTAAGCTTTGGTGCTGTAATGGAGGAATTTGAGGTGCGAGATGCTATCGACAACGTGTTCGGCGGTAAGGACACGATGATGTGTGAATAGGAGTTTGCTTTGTATTTTTCGAGTCAGGGGAGACGACAGCTGTTGTTTGTATGTTTCTATTTGCTGTTTTGACATCTTAATTTTTATGAGCATATCTCCAGCAACTGTCCCCACCTATTCTGGCTGTTATAAGTTACGAAATCTGTTGGAATCACATGTGTCTCGGTCTCTCCTGTCCCTCTTATTTGTCAATAATAAGAGGAGCATATTACTGTACAGGGCGCGCAACATCATGCATAAGTCAATTTTGACCTACAACCGTTCAAAATGATCTGCTCTACCTATTGAGTGAAGTTTATGTTTACCCTATGCCTGTTAAACGTGGCTGAGTGCCGTGGCTGAGGCACACAATCAGCACCGCGGGGCTTGAGTGTTTTTTTCAAGCCCCACTCCACCCCACCACAAATTCGTCGTGGATGTCCAAATTCTAGCATCGCTTGTGAACCGAAAGATTGATTGACGCATCCCCCGCTTCCGAAGCCAACACCAAGCTTCTTTGATTGATTTCGCCTATCGCGCATCCGAAAGCGCAAAGAAATCATCGATATTGTTCTTTCCAAAATGGCGGACTCTCTCGACTACGTCAAGATCTGCGAAAGCTGCCCCGCCGGTGACGGTTGGGGTCCTGCAGTCACCACTGAGACTACCCTCAACGGCGTTCCATATGCGCCTTTCTCCAAGGGCGATAAGCTGGGACGCATGGCCGACTGGACTGCCGAGGGCAAGGATAGAGAGCGAGGTGGACGAGCACAGTACAACAGGAATTTCCGAGGTAGGTCATATCGTGTTGTCGTGTTGTTCTATTCTCTGTCGAGATCATACTCGTCTTAAATAAGCTCTTGGCTGACCGCAATAATTCCTGCAGACCAACAAGTCTATGGCTCTAGCCACGCCATCACCTTTAATGCCCCTCCTGCCGAGGACGAATCAACATTCTCAGTCGTTAGTAACGTCCGAGACTCGACAAAGTCAAGATACGGCCGCGGGGCCGTCTTCACTCGTGGCCGTGGCCAACGTGGAGGCCAGGCCGGTGCCCGGGGCGGACGAACCCAGCTTCAGAGAGGCGGCGCCGGTGCCGCTGGTCGACAGGGCTACGACCGAGGTGGTCGATCCAATCCTGGTCGTGGCGGTCGCCGCTTTGGCTGGAAGGATTATGACAAGCCTGCTCGTAACCGAGACGCCAGTATCAATGTCAAGGCTGAGTGGAAGCTTCTTGAGGAGATCGACTTCAACCGCTTGGCTAAACTGAATCTCGACACCGACGAGGGCGAGGATATCGATGACTACGGTTTCCTCTACCACTATGACCGCTCTTATGACAAGCAGCCTGTCAAGGGTGCCGAGAAGAAGCTCACACCAATCGACCGTGCTGCCTACAACGTTACCACCTCATCCGATCCCGTAATCCAAGAGCTTGCCGAGAAGGACGAGGCAACTATCTTTGCCACGGATAGTATTTTGTCCATGCTCATGTGCTCTCCTCGATCCGTTTACCCCTGGGACATTGTCATTTCTCGACAGGGTAACAAGATCTTTTTGGACAAGCGCGATAATGCCGCTCTTGATATGGTGACGGTCAATGAGAATGCTGCCGATGCTCCTCTCGATGCTGCTGATGGTAGTAAGGACACCATCAACCAACCCAATGCCCTTGCCGAGGAGGCCACCTACATCAACCACAACTTCACTAACCAGGTCGTCATCGAGAGCGAGTCGTCGAAGGTCACTATGGCTCACGGCAATCCCTTCTACAACTCGTCTGAGGATACCGACCCTCCTGCCAGCAAGGCCTACAAGTACCGACGGTTCGACCTTTCCCTCAACGAGGAGGAGCCTGTCCACCTTGTCGTCCGAACAGAGGTCGACGCTGTTCAAAGGAACGCCATCAGCGGCGAGGACCAGCACGTCAGCATCCATGCTCTCAATGAGTTTGACAGCAAGGCTCAAGGCAGCGGCGGTGCACTTGACTGGCGAAGCAAGCTTGTTACACAGCGTGGTGCTGTTGTTGCTACCGAGATGAAGAACAATAGTTGCAAGCTCGCCCGCTGGACAGTGCAGAGCATCCTTGCCAGCGCAGACGTGATGAAGCTTGGGTGAGTTTGCTAGTTTAGTGATACTTGAATGTTTTGCTAATCGATCTGCAGTTTTGTTTCCCGTCTTACCCCCCGTTCCAATGACAAGCACGTCGTATTGGGCGTTATCGGCTGGAAGCCCCGCGATTTCGCTAACCAGATGAACCTCTCTCTCTCCAATGGTTGGGGTATTGTTCGCACTATCGCCGACATGTGTCTCAGCAGCGAGAGCCAAGATGCCAAGTTTGTCCTCGTCAAGGACCCGAACAAGTCTATCCTCCGTCTGTACGAGGTGCCTGCTGGCAGCTTCGACGACGATGATGATGAGGATTTTGAGGAGCCCCAGGGCGAGGAGGAGCAGTAGATCAAAGAGAACTAGACATGGCCATGTCACGTTGTGCATATTCGGTAGTTTCATGACGGTGGACAGGGCCACGGGATAAAAGGCATGAGATTTGCAGGAAGTCCCATGCTCTAATGATTTGAAGCAGTGGATGCAATCTCTATCAGGCTCTGGAAGGCCATTTTTGTATTTGACTGTGGTTGCAGTCTGGAACGAAAAGAACACGTGATTTTACTCGACATTTTGTTGTATCTTTCTGGGGTTTGTGACCTTGAATGAGATTTGTTCCTTGGTGTGAAGAACTCACAATCGATCGACTTATATATTAACAGTGTACCCAATATAAATACTGCAACGACAATTACTAGGTATGTTGCAGTATTTCAAAATTTCCTTTCCTTCCTGGGCCTCGTTTTACAGCCACATTTTGAAATTGTTGCTAATTGATTGCCAGGGTAGGACAAATGTATCTGCGAGAAATGTTAACCAAGATGCAAGCATTACCAGGTATGCCGGGACTTCTGTTGATTCATCAAACAGAGACCACTGGTAATTGGAAGTGGCTCAGAGGTCCAAGCGAATAAAAGTACAGCTGTCGGCACAGAACGTCGGTGGCCCGTCCTCGGTAAGGACGGCACGGGTAACCCGAGACCAGTGTTAAGCTGTGGTATACTTTCCACACCTCAGGAGGCAAAGGCTTCGTCATGATGGTAGCCATCTACGGAGTACAATTGATGAGAGACTGGCTGGTTTACCTACTAAGGTTACCGGGGGATGGCGGGTTGTGGCTGAAGAAGAAGTTTATGACACACATTTGTTCTTGGCTGAAAATGACATCAGTTGATCAATCTGAATCCTGAGATGCTCGGGCTCCAGTCTAGACTCAAGGCATGGAACCTAAGGGGGGGGGCAAGAAACCTCGGGACAGCCAGCCTAAGTAGGCGACAAAAGGATTCAGGTAACTTCAACTTAGGATACGTGTAGATTCAGAGAAACATAGACTGAGTATTTTTGGCACCTCGCCTCAAGATCAGAAGTTTTCTTACTCCGTACTCGCCAAGAGCAACGTCTCGTTCATGCCGCACTACCGATCAGACGGACCTCAGGTCCCCACAGCAGGCATTACGAGCCTCTAATTGGCTGATCAAGCTCTCTCATTGTTCCAGTCTCAAATGTTCTACATGATAGATGGCTGTTGCCGATGGCCAATTGAAGATCCGCTGCCCGTGACCTCGATACTTCTTACATGGCGGGCGCAATGGTTTAGTACTTCTCCTCCTCCACCCTCTCATCTCCATCATTTCTTTCCAAGCCGGCACCTCACCTGCGCTTCTTCTTCACACATCACCTATAGGCGGTCTATCGTACGCACCTCAATCGCAGCAACAACAGCTTCGTTTATCTGTACCATGTCTGCTCAAGATTACTACGGCGGCGGCGGTGGCGGCGGTTACCCTCAGCATCCCCAGCCTGTTCGTTACCCAAGCGATCAAAGAAAAGAAAAAAATATAAAAAACCTCGATCGCGATTGCTAATTATCTCGTTTCGTAGTCTTACGGTCCCCCCCAAGGTCAATACGGCCCTCCCCAAGGCCAGTATGGCCCTCCTCAGGGACAGTATGGTCCCCCTCAAGGGCAATATTACGGTCCACCCCAAGGCCAACCCCCCATGCAATATCAACAAGCGCCTCCTCAACAAAGTGGCGGCAAGCGCGGCGGTGGCGGCTGCTTGACAGCTTGTCTGGCGGCCATGTGCTGTTGCTGTGTTGCTGAAGAGGGATGCGAGTGCTGGTAAGTCAACTCTCGTGTAGTCATCGGCATTATCAACCATTGGAAGCTCTTGACTAGCACCAATTGAGCCCCGCGCGAGCACAAAACCAGACCGAAGTGAATACCTACTAATGTGTGTCACTTGATAGCATCGATTGTTGTGACTGCCTCTTTTAAGCGGCCTGCCTCAGCAAAACAAAGTACCGAGATACGATCCCCACGATACATATAACCAGCCCGCGCATGGCCCTATGAAAACTCCAAGAATCATGAGACCTCTTCACATAATTTGTAAAAGAAGTTACAAATACCCTGTCTCATGATTAACTAATATATTACGTTCTCTCACAGAGACGGTGGACGTGGCATTATCAGGACAAGTAAATCCCGTAACCGGACTGAACAGCCGACTGCGGTTCAATGTTCGAGCATACTGAATGATTGATGGGCGTAGCTCGTCGTTTCCACGTACACGGCAATAGCTATTGTATCATATACTCTTGATATAACCAATTGATATGCATATAGGATATTGAATCGTTTGTTTTGGAACTGTACGCGAGCTGACAGCGTTCTTTCATCTACGGTCAAGTTTTTCCCCACCCCATAGGCTTAATGCATTCCTTTCGCCTCATCATTGATAACAGAGCACGCCCAAAGATCACTGGTTGAGTTGCACGTAATTGGCAGGGAATAGACCGGCTTGTCCAGCATAGTGACCGAACCACCAATCTTCGTCAGGGAACTCCAAATTAGTAATTGTGGCATCTTCAGGGAAGCTCAATTCTGCAAATTGGATTTAGTGACTGCTTCTTAAGCGTTGTGTGTATCTTACCATTATCTTCTGCCGCCTCGTAATCGTAGAGGGCAACGGCCGTGTGGCCGGCCTCAGCAGCAGCAGCAGCCTGAGCTTGAGTCTCGGGCTCAGCAACAGGTGGTGGTGTAGGAGGTGCCGCCGCCGCAGTTGGTTGCTCTGAATCATCATCCCCCACCAGTTCAACGTAGTTACTGGGGAATAAGCCGCTCTCACCTCGTGAGTTAGTGCCCATCCACCAATCTTCATCCACCATGTCAATGTTAGTAACGATGTCGCCCTCGACCAGGTCGATTTCGTTGTCTTCAGCCTTCTCGTAGTCGTATTGGATCACGGCACGATAACCAACCTGAGACTCTTGAGCTGGCTGAGCTGCGGGTTCAGGAGCGTGCTGAGGCTCTGGCTCCGGACTGGGCTCACGCTCGAGGGCGCCGGCAGCAGCAGCAGCTCCGACCCCAACAGCAGCGCCTACGGCAATACCTGCAGGCGCACCGCCAGCAAAACGGGCGGTAGATGAAACCTCCTTATCGTCTGCGAGATCAGACTCTTTGGGTACATCAATCTGGTTAGGAGTAATAGGAGGTGGAGCTCGCTGCTCAGGCGGGGTGCCGACTTCTGGCACAGGTCCACGGCTGACTGGAACAGCAACGCGAGGGGGTGAGGGGGATCTCTCGCGCTCTGTAGCTGTTTGGTAAGCGGAGGGGTCTTCCCGTTCGTCATCCTGCTCATCTGCAGGTGCTGGCCGGCTGGGGAGTCCGGGAAGGGCAAAGCCTCCCGAAGGTCGACCGCTAGGAACAGGCGGCGGTGTAGTGTCGTCCTCTGCAGGGCGAGCAGCGGGAGGGGCAGGGGCCCCCGCGCTGATAGGGGCAGTGTCCTTGAACCGGTCTCGCAGAGCTGACACACCTGAAGGCGATGCTGGTGTATCCTCAGGTTGCTCGCCTGTGTTTTCCTGGCTAATCTGTCCAGGCACGCCGCGACCATAATCGCCAGTCTGCACTGGAGCCCAGCTCTTACCAGAGTAGCCACTCTTCCACTCGCTTCCGCTCTTCTGTGGTTGAACAGGGGAAGTGCTACCGACAGGAGCAGGGGCGGGAGTACTAGAGGTGTCCTCCCCCCTCTCCCTGGCCTTTCGCTCGGCCCATAGTTGGGCAGGAGTCTTTCCGCCTTGATCAGCAAATGTACGGCTTGCAGCACCAACAGGGGCAGACTTTGCAGGAGCGGGAGCTCCAAAGCCTAAGCCACCGGGTGTGGGAGCCTTTGTGCCCGAAAAGCCTCCTGCACCACCAAACTTGTTGGCGACCTTGGGTTTAGGAAGGGATGTTAGACGTTCTGACTGAGCTGGCTGAGAGAAAGCAGACATGCGTTCCGATACAGGTCGGGTCTCGTCCTCCTGAGGTTTCTCCGAGGCAACAGGCTTAGCCTGTGCCCGGATTGCAGCAATGTCAACCTTTCCAACGGGTTCGTAGGATCCCTTCACAGGAGTTGGCCTGTCATCCTGGTCCTTTTGAGCCTGAGCACGAATAGCTGCAATATCGACCTTGCCAATGGGTTGATAGCCTCCCTTCACTACGTCGCCTGGTGTGTCGTCGCGCTTGACGGGGGCGCTTCCGCTGGTAGTCGCTGTGGGTTGCTTGCTGAGATCAGCAATGTTGACCTTTGTAGGCTTGTAAGCAGATTCGACCTTTTCAATCTGAGTCCTTGTGACAGGAGGAGCATCAGCGCCCCACCCATCCTCGTCGACATTTTCCTCTCTTTTGGATCGAGCAGCGACGAGTGGGTTGGCACGGCTGGAGGCTGTCGGGGTGAAGACAGGTTTGGTCTTGACGGGAGGAGGTGCAGCAGAACGAGGACTGTCTGAGCTTCCCGCTGAGTACTTGGCGCCGGAAGCATCGGCCACCTTTTGCATGATGGCATCAATTTCGAGGTCGCTCTCGGAGCGAGCGGTAATCTGAACATGGTATCCGTGGAGGATCTTGGAAACCGCAGCAAGATGGCTGGTGAAGTAGCCCTTGGTTCGCTCAGGAACACCTCCTCCACACCATGCGATCAATATGTTTTTAGGAAGGCCACTGTTGGGATCCTTGACCTTGGCAAATGCGAATTGAATGCGCCCTTCACTAAAGTCCTCAATCAGATCGGCGAGGTCGCTTTCTGTATAAATATTAGCGGGCTGACGGGATGATAGACATCCCCTTGTGTGTAACATACCGCCTGTTCCTTGGACCTTGAGAATACTCTCCTTGGCTCCGCTGTCTTGGAAGGCATTCAAAAGAGGGGCCTGGACCGAGAAAAGGGCCCAGTGAGCATGAGTGGGAGACTCGGAAGATGGCGGGGCACCGTTAACAACACTGCTGTAACTACTCTTGATGGACGGGCCATTTATCGAGGTATTGAGAGATGCCATCTTGGGGATTCTTGAGATGTTAAAACGGAGTGAGGCAGACTTGAAGCTGAAGCGGAAGCTGACGAGCTAGGATGACGGAGGTTGGGGGTGACGTTGACACCGTTGCTGCGGCGGCGGCAGCTCCACACGGAGAGAGAAGATCAAAGTTGCGGAGGCGTAGTCAGGGGAAGGATTACCGTGATCAATTCTCCAGTACGTCTGGTATCGCACAGCGTCGAGATATTGCTGTGCGAGCTGTCTTTGGGAGAAGTTGAGGATGGAAACTGAACGTAGATCGGGGGACGGTGGAAACCTACCTTAGGAAACCATACAGTAAAAGGTCCCAGAAGTGGGTTTCTTGAAGTGTGGCTGATGATGTAGCTTCTTGCGTCGTCTGCATCAGTGAACTGAGGTAATGCTGGTAGCTTAAAGAATGCCCAACCTTGGGGCGGTCTAGCTGGTCTACAGTGGGCTGAGCGGGGTCAAGCTGCGCTGTTCATGCCTCTATGCGCTGTGTGCTCCGTTGTGCTGCTTTGATGAGCTGTTAACTGGTTATAGCGATGGGAGCTGTCAATGTCAGCATTACATATCAGAATGCATCTACCAAGGCTATATGCAAGTACACAGCTCCGGCAGCGGAGGGCTGATATTACCTAGGTAGGTACCTACTTACCTATCCACCAGACATGAAGTACAAGCCAAAGGAAATGACGCAAGGACAATTTTCTATTTGCACAATCTGTTGCCCCTCCTCTCTCCATACCACTGCCTCTCTGGGTTTGTGAAAACTGATAGACCCTGATTTTCTTTGATGATAGATAAGATGTGCAAGTAATTTATATACAAGCACGAATTTATGTGCTCTAAGCTTGAATGGAGTTATTAGTCGACGTAGAGTCGTATTCACAAACCCCAAGTACCGTGCTCTTACACAGAGAATTGTCTTTCCCTCTTTTTCTTTCGCCTTGCCTGTCATTGGATACCAGTATTTGTTCCCCGCCAAAGTCAACCTTTGCCCCCCAAATTCCGTGGAGATTAAATGAGTTGTGACTGACCGGCCTTGCCTTGAACCAATTTGACTCCGACTGCTCTTTCTCTCCCGTCTCTTATCAGATTGAAACCCTGACGCATCCATCTCACTACCACCAAAATGTCTACCATCACGGAAATTAACAGTATCCCCGAGTGGGAGCAGCTGCTCAGTTCTGTCCCTTCCACTACCCTCGTCGTCGCATCGTTTCATGCGCCGTGGGCCGCACCATGCGCGCAAATGGCCACCGTCTTGTCGACCCTCGCTTCCGAATATCCAGTCACCGAACCTCCTACCACAAAGTGGGTTTCCATCAACGCAGAGGACCTGAGTGACCTCAGCGAGACGTACGATGTCACTGCAGTCCCTTTCCTTGTTCTTTTGAGGAACGGCCAAGTTGTCGAGACTGTGAGTGGCAGTAGTGCCGTAAAGGTGCGCACGGCGATCGAGACACAGGCAAAGCAATCTGGTCAGAATTCAGAGGAAAGCGCACAGAACGGTATCGATACCAACGGTGCCGATGCCGAGGAGCAAGATCCCGAGAAAAAGAAGGAGGAACTTTTCAAGCGTCTTGGGGACCTCGTGAAGGCTGCACCCGTCATGCTCTTTATGAAAGGTACACCTAGCTCTCCTCAATGCGGCTTCTCCAGACAATTGGTTGGGCTACTGCGCGACAACTCGGTCAAGTATGGTTTCTTCAACATCCTCGCCGACGACGAAGTTAGACAGGGGCTCAAGGAATTTGCGGACTGGCCAACATACCCGCAGCTCTGGATTGATGGCGAGCTCGTTGGTGGACTGGATATTGTAAGCTGCATTCACATTTTCGCTTTGACTAAGGCTGACAAATCCATAGGTCAAGGAGGAAATGGCCAACGACGCCGAGTTCCTTACCAAGTACAGCGTCAGCGCTCCCACAGCTGTTTGATGCGAGAATACATACTCTACGAAACTCATGACGCATTTATGTTAAGAAGGCGTGACAATAGCCCGTCGCGTACTGCTGAATGTTGCACTGCCTGGCTGGCCCTGGTAAAACCCAACCGTTTGAGTGATAGTATCTGGCAATGCAATATCAAGCGTTCTGGCTAGTGGTTTATCGAGTGGCAAATTGAGGAGAGGAAACGAGGCCAAGAAGTCCTGAAGTCCCAGGGGGTTGAAAGCTAAGGCGCAGGGCCTTTATCCAAGAATATTGTGGCCATATAAAACAGCGCTGCTGAGCTCTTCTCAAACGTATCATGCAACTAACTAATGGCTCACCGAATGGTCAGGCTACATCATGTGTTGGGCTCCCGGATACTTCTAATTGGTCATATCAGCTTCTTCTGGGAGCTGGACAGGAATTGGTTCACAATATCTACAGGAGTAGTCGAGCATGGAGAGATATGTAAACATCACCATTTCTAGGCGATCATAGCTGCAGCTACATTGTAATTTGCCAAAGACGATGGAGTTACCGCTGGTTTCCAATGTTCGTTTTGTAACGTACTACAATGATCGGATCGACATAGTGTCTGTCCATAATAGTAGTGTAAGTCAGGGAACTGGCAATAGAAGGCCTTAGATACAGAGCGAAGAGTGTGGTGTGATGGAGTTTAATGACAAATATCGGTGATAAACATGGGCCGGCCCCGAAATCCGAGTATCCATACAGCAGATGTCGAATCCGATGAACGAGAATGACTCACAGGCTAGGCAAGTAAGATTTGCGACTTTGGCTCTTTTTAGCAGATTGTGGTTCGTTGGATTGAGATAGTTGCCGTAACGCCCGTCAAGTGATGTTACTGCACCTGGCTGACTTCAGCCATCATGTTGTAGAAGCTAATAATAAAAAAGAGGCCCAGGTAAACTATGCCAGTTGCAGAGAGCACTGGGATGGATGCCTCCTAACTAAGCACAGGAAAGACACGTGCAAGACAGCAGAGGTATCACAAAGGCTCTTTTAAAGCGAAGAACGAAGACAAGAATTAAATAAGGTACCCTTGTCTCTGTGAATGTAAAACAACCCCACCATCTTGCTGCATCTCGCATCGATGCTGGGACGCACACGCGTTCCTTGACCTGACTGCGGTGCCTAACTAGTTCGTTTGTTCCTCATTCCCAGGCTGCCGGGCGGTTTAATAAGGCTGATGCTGACGGGACATTCTGGAGACCAAAAATTGGATTCAGATCTAGCCCTTTTCCTTTCCACCCTTTTCAGAGATCTTCTCGTTTCTCTCCTTATTTGAAGCAAGGCACCGGAGGTACCGACACCTCCATGACCAGCCTCTATCACCTCATTGATCCTCTGTTTGGATATCCTGCGTCATCTGCCCTCACAGCCTCTGTTCCTCTGCTGACTGAGCTTACTGAGTAATTATCGACTCGACAAAAAAACAACCCGCCATTCTCCATCCATTTCTTTCTGTCTGGACTTGGAATCCATCTGTGACGTTCTATAGGTAGCTTGAGCTCAGGCGTCTTCTTTGGGCCGTCTCCTCGCTATCTTCGCCTCCCGTTGCCGTCTTCTTCCTCCCTGACGGGTTCGCGACCTCGCTATCGCTACGATCTCGGTCATCAACTATAGCGAGTGTCCTGCAAAGTCCTATTGCCTAGAATTGAGTCCCCCATCACACATTCCCAGCAGACCGCAACTTTGGGTGCCCCCGGCCCCCGATATCTCCACGGATTATCACCATCCGCCCTTTCACCTTCGCTGTATCACACTGTGCGGTGCCTCAAGTGGGAGGCTGTGCTGTACCGTGTCAATTCGCTGTTGCTGCAGGCCTAAGGGCGTACGGACGTGTCGGACTTGATCAACGCCACCTCTGGGTTCCTGGAGATCGTTTGGGGCGAAACGGTTCCATTGTCCTGCGCAACTGTGTTACGACATCGACATTGGCTTACCAGGCGGGTTGACTCGTAGAGCCGCATTTCCCGGTTGGTCAGACAAGTCTTCTGTTGACTAGGTTGCCGTAGCTGCGGCAGTATTCTGGAAGGGCGTTGTATTATTCATACCGAGCTCTTTTGGGTTCCGCCAACAGCTCAAGACTCAATATATTGATGGGGTTTCCACTGGCGCTGACCAACTCTTGTCTCATCATTCTCTACCAATATTAGAGTCGGATCCCTCATCTTATCTATTGAAACGCCCTGGTCGTTTCGTTCCCCTTGTCACAATGACCCCAACTCCTCCTTCGACAAACTCATCTCAGGGAGCCCGGTCTCCCGAGGAACAGTTCCGTGTTGTGAGGAAGAGGAATCGCGTGCCTCTAAGCTGCTATCCTTGTAGGACGCGCAAGTAGGTTACCCCTAGAGTAGTGCATCAATATTTACTAACATCGTCCGTAGGCTGTGAGTTCAAATGACACCTCTCAACTCCTCATCCTTACTAATATCCATCAGAAAATGTGACAGAAGTCATCCTTGCAGCAATTGTACGAAGCGCGAGGGTATGGGGACCACCTCATGCTCTTATGCCACGCCGGTTACACGCAAGAAGAATCAAAGTCAAGGAGACTCGAGTCCTGATGACATGCAGAATCGTATTGACCGTTTAGAAGGCTTAGTTTTATCCCTTATGCACGGAGGTGCTAATGTAGATGCTGCATCCGCCGCAGCCGCTGGAGCAGCGACAACACAATCCACCACGGACAGCGGATCTTCCGCCAAGGCTGGAAAAGGAGACGACAATGCAATGGCATATGATGAGGAGGAAAACAGTGACGAAGAGGAGGGACTGGCCACGTCTTTGGGTTTTCTTAAAGTGGACACAGACAAAGGCAAGTCGCTGTATGTTGGCCAGGAACATTGGCATACCCTCCTTGCCGATATATCTGAGGTGAAAAACTACTTCACGTCTCACAAAAAGGAGTTAGAAACAAGTTATGAGCGAGTCAAATCTTCAAAACCCATGGCTGCAAGAGAGGGGCCGACACTCCTGCTAGGAGCACTCCCAGCTTCCGAGATTGAAATAAGAGCAGAGCTTCCCCCCAAATCTGCTGTTCTGACGCTCTGCAGTCGATATTTCAACTCCATGGATAATGCTGTCAACATCATTCATGGACCAACATTTCAACAGCAGCTGAAAGACCACTGGCAAGATCCCAACAAGACACCCATTATGTGGCTTGGTATGCTCTACTCGGTTCTCTGCCTAGCAATGCTGAGTTACCATAAAGTGGGCGACGAACCTCCTGAGTGGAGAGGACGAACCCTTGAGCTTGCAAACGAATACCGTTTACGCACGGTGCAATGCCTGATCAAATCAGACTATACAAAACCTAACGAATATACGGTTGAGACTATGATACTCTATGTATTTGGAGAATATTCGTCTCGATGGGATGCTGACCTAGGATTGTGGTTAATCGTGTCTTTAATTGTTCGAATCGCGTATCGAATGGGTTACCACCGAGACGCTAAATGGTTTCCGTCAATTACACCATTTCAAGCGGTAAGCTGCACGCTGGTCTGCTGCTAATACGGGTTTGCTGATCATTGTTAGGAAATGAGACGGCGGACGTGGGCTCTCGTACGAATGTCGGACGTTATCTTCTCCCATCAGGTTTCTCTGCCCAGCATGATCTACGAAAATGATTGCGACACCCAATTGCCCAATAACATATTTGACGATGAGTTCAATCCCAGCGTCAAGGAGCTGCCCCCTTCTCGACCATCCACTGTCGCTACTCCCATCGCCTACATGATTGCCAAGTCAAGATTATGCTTTGAGTTGGGAAACATCCTCCAGGCTACAGGGCAAGTTGGCAAGCATGTGCCTTACGACGAGATTATTCGATTCGATGCCAAACTACGACAGATCATGCAAGAATTACCGCCGCATTTGAAGTTGACGACATTAGAAGGGTCCCATGATCCAGTGACTCTGATCATTGCCAGGTTCAATGTCGATATCTTATACCAGAAGATTCTATGCTTGCTTCACCGAAAATACCTTCCCAGGGCGAGGCAGAGCGCAAGATATGCACACTCTCGGAGGGCTGCAATTGAAGCATCATTGACCGCGCTCGATCATCTGGCAGTATTGTACCGAGAATCACAATCCAACGGGAGGCTGCGCTCAGTCAGTTGGTTTGTGAAGTCGATCGCTACCAAAGACTTTACGTTGCCTGCAATGCTGGTCATTCTTGATCTCCATTTTGACAACATTGCCGCGCAGTCTTCAGTTCCCCAAGACGATGAGGGTGCTTCAACTTGGAACGATGACCAACGATCCAAAATGATTGGCAGCTTAGAAACAGCGAGAGAAATTTGGAACACACTTGCAGATACCTCGATGGAAGCATTCAAGGCGGCCAAGGTCATCGATATCATGCTAGATAAGATCAAGGACCCTGCCTCGATCGGTCCAGAAATGCCGGGCGCTCCATCGCCAATGCCAGGCCTGACGCAAGGTGTTGGGACTGATGTTTCGCCGGCTATGGCGCCGGGTTTTGTCTCACCAAACAGCTTGCCCGATTTCAATGCGACGGCCAACCCCTTTTCGACGCCTAACCCGGCCGCCTTTATGGGCATGGACTTTGGCATGCCTGGGTCTGAAGGACTTGACTTTCAAACCGATGGATTCGCTGGGGCTGGTCCAGCTTCCCCTTTCTCCTCCATGTTCAGTAACCTGGGAGCCAACACTAATGCTGGGATGGATATGGGTGCGAACTTTGACTGGGTAAGAAGCGTTTCCGTCAAGAGATCACTTGTACCCGTTTCTAACTTGGAATAGAATGCCTTTGAAAACTATACGCAGATGGCCAACTGGGGAGCAGACCAGAGTTTTCAGATATACGGCGCTGGAGGAGACCAGTCATCCCCGGGACAGACCTCTTCGTTGGGTGGTCGTAGTGGAAGTACGTCACAAGCGCCAGGACAAGGAGGTGGCAGAGATGCGAATATGCAATGATGCTGCAGCAATATCAGAGAAAATAGTTGTTGATCTTGTGCTGTGATGTTATGATGGGCAACAAATGAAATGTAAAATCAAGCAACTCTACTTATTCAAATGCCCCAGTGATGGGGCCCCAAATTGGATTCTTTGAAGTCTCACAAAGGGTTAGGTTAGTACCTATTGGATGCTATTGATCACCAACTATTCCCATGCTTAATAATAAAAATTGGGCTCCCCTGGCCGACACTGTTATCGATAAGTTCAGATCTTTTGTCCTTGCTCTGAGATATTGCTTCCCAAATCAAGACAACTCTGAATTTACTTCACGCCGCATTACGAGCAACGTTTGGTTTGTACAGAAACGCAGGCGACTTTTGAGCGCCCGACCCATATTGCTTACACTTGAATTGCAACGCGATATCTTTCCCCATTGCTCCTTACCATTCACGCAGACAAGTGTTGACCATCCCTTTCACTCTACATGCTTGATGATCCGTCAAGCAAGTTGTTTCTTTTTGTGTCTCCCGTTCTTACTCATCACTGCTATTCAGTAGCGCGTCAGATGAGGGATGGTTATCCCGGAGAGTCAAAGGGCCGGCACCTCTGGTTTAGCCGTCACGGGAGCATCGACAACCAGTGGTAGAAGCGAGGCCGATGTGCACATGGCTGATGATCTGGGTTATGAACCCTCAGAAGCCTCTAGCCATGACCCTGCAGCGGCTCTGCTCGATGCCATCTCCCAGCCCTCGAAAAAAAGGCGACAGTCAATAGATTGCAAGGCTGTCCAGCAAACTAAGAAAGTTAAGCTTGATAAAGCCCATCTTCCAGGGTTGGCGGCTCAAAGTCTTGCGAAGGATCGAGCCAAGCAGCTTCCGGAACAGATATGGCAACATATCTTTACTCTAGTACCACCCAGAGACCTGGGTCGTTTGTTGACTGTCAACAAACTATTTCATGCCTTTCTTAGCCCCTTCTCCACTCATTCCCCAGTATGTTATAATGATATACCGTCAACCTTTCCTATACTGAAGCCAGATGCAATCTGGCAAGCTTCAAGAAGGCTGTTTTGGCCACGTATGCCTGCACCCCTAAAAGGGAAATTGGAGATTCAGATGTGGCGTCTCGTTTGTTCCGTGTCTTGCCAGCTTTGTGGTTTCCAGAGCCAGCAAAAGCTACCATCTTCGAACAACGAAGCTTGGTGTCGTGGTCCAGGTCCAAGTGACGTCTGTCCCATTTTCCCCTTTTGTGTCTTCGCTTGCGGAAATTGCCTGAAGAAAAAGGGCATCAAGGTAGGCGTTTCAGGATTCTCCCCGGATGCAATTCTAACGTCAGCAATAGGAACTAGATCTTCTCTTGTCTTCTTCATTTCCATCTGTTCTGCTCCCAGCTCTTCCTCTAGTGCTTGTGGATGCCGATATGCATGTTATACATCCCCGTGCCATACAAGCCGGGACTGTGCAGCCACACATCCAGGTTACCAAGCTCTTCTGGTCGGAGCATGTTGAACAAATCAAGCTGGAATTCCAAAAAGTCAAGGCACTTGGGTCTGCTGCTGCCGAAGAGTGGATAAAAGGTCTAGAGATCCGAGGAAAGCAGGCTCTAGCTGATGCCTCTCGTTGGGAAAAATGGGCTAGTACAGGTGGGATGGCTCAGTTTCAAGCACTAAAGACTGCTACCAAAGCAGAAGCTCCATCCTCATCTACGCCTCTGGCTCTTTCAGCTCCCCTTGGTAAGACCTCGCCAGATCCCGCTCAATCGATCGGCGAGCACCATCGCCAAGCACCTGTTGCAGATGACGGCCGTGGATCAAGAGTGCCATTGGAGGCTAATCCCCACCCCTTACGCACTCCAGTTCAGCAAAAACGAACGAAGGAGGAGGCAGCTCACCTTAAGGCTCAAAGACGGACCGACATTGAGAATCGAGCCTTGCTACTTGATCCTCCGTTGACTGCAAATGTTCTGGCTCATATTCCATCCTTTCAGGCAGCACTTCAACTCATCACGCCGCTTGATGATCACGCATGGGAACTCTTGAAGCCCCGTCTTCTCGCCCAGAGGGTAGAAGCGGAGCTGCGAGAGAAGCAAAGTTATAGCAACCCCCAAACACTTGAAGACAAGCTTCCGACAATGGAGGCTGATAAAAAGCCCTCTCGGGAACCAAGAGAAGTTACAGACCAGGAATGGGATGATATCCAGGGGCCTGTTCGAGCGCGCATATCGGAATATGCAGACGAAATCATCGAAGGATGGAACAACGGTGCCAAGGTTAAGAGAAAGAATTGTCCGCAATATGCCGCAGATGTGCTGCTTTACGTTCGTAAAAGGTTCTATGCCGAAGTTGCAAAGGACACTGCTGCCACAATCGCGGCAGGGAAGAAGCCGATTGTCGAGCCCCCAGAGGGGCCTTGGACTCAACGGTTGACACTGGAGAACATGAAGTGGGTCTTTGATGTCAAAATCAAACCCCGTACCGAACCCATGCGCAAGGAGTTGTTTCTTTGTAACAGCTGCCTCGGTGTGAATGGAGTCTTGAAGTTCTTTGGATTCGAGGGTGTACTTCAACACTATGCAGCCAAGCACACGGTGGCTCTCAGTCTGGGGAATGTTGTCGTGCATTGGAGAGCGGAGTGGCCAGAAGTGCCTCCTTTTAGTCCTGACCCTCTCGCCAAAGAGAAAGCCTATCATGACAACGAGCCACGCAACGCGCTCGCGTCAAACGCTCCAATTCAACCAAACCATTCTGTCTTCCAACCTGGTACACCAGCAGGATATCATCTGCCTGCTTACGGCGCAGAAGCACCGCCATTCTCGTTCTACAGTCCCAGGCCTCCAATTCCTCCTATATCTGCATATGGGCAAAATTCAGCCCCTACCTATGGCCCATCTTACTCGACAGCAACATATTACGACCCTGCAACATATTCTTCATACCCAGGACTGTTTTCCTCGGGAATGACACATAGCTCTCAAAGACAATTGAGCAGCTACACAAGACCTCCGGTTCCAGTTCCTAACCCTCCCGAGGGTGGATCATATCCGAACTACTACGACGGCAATAGCATCGCCTCAGTCAACAGCACACATCAACATCAACATGAAAATTTCGTCAGGAACACTCAGTCTGTCTGGTCAAGGGTTGGGCATCATAAGAAGATCCCACCTGCAGTTAGGGCTTACGTCGCCATTTACCATGCTAACAAATTGTTCGAGGAGTCGGAGGGCGAGACCCTACCATTGTCGCTGTTCATTGAAGCCACATCGAAAAATAAGAAATTACGCAGTCTGAGGGCTCTCAATGGAGTTTCTTGCAAGGTGTGCAACGACGACAACATCTTTCACGTACCTCAACTCGCCAGACATTTTGAGTCAGAGCATGTCGAAAAGCCCCGGAGTCAAGGACGAGCACATATGGATTGGCGAACAGAAATGATAAAAATGCCTGAAAACGAGCGAATGGCTGGACTGGGAATGAAGGCTCGGGGAGACTCTGTCTTGTACACTCTTGTTAAGGAGGCTCTTCCCTGGGCATTCGAACAAGCCTTCATTGACAAATATGCTTCGAAGCCTATGCAAACAAACCCCAATAATACCTTACCTCCGCAAGTGTCAGTGCAGACGCCAGCTCAGATCTTCACTGCTGTGCCAAACAATCGGTCAAGGGAGGAACACCAGCAAAGTGATATCAGGCATGTGGGAGAGCAAACGCAGCAGCTAGATCATGCGGATCTGGGAAGTCAGTCCTTGGCATCAAGTCGACTAGATCTGTGCTTTTCGTCACATATCGAGTCTGAGCCAGACATACCACATCTTCGTCCAGCAAGCGAGGTTTATGGTCGAAAGATGGTCGGGGCTAGGACACAGGGGAAACCTGCATCTCAAGTCGCTGATAGTGCTTCATCATTTGACAACTACTCGCCACCGTACTTGGAAAAGTTTCACGATCCACATAGCCGAAGGAAAAAGGTTGACGTCGGAGTCGAGACTGAGCAGGAAGTCGCCACCTATCAGGTTTCATATCCCACAGAGCCTCAGAACAAGGCTCATTGGCGCGAGGAGAAATCGTCTGATTACCGTGACGTCCGAGAACAGCGTTATTCGGGTCCAAAACCAGCTAGTTCACGTAACAGAAGCGCATCTGTTGGGGATCGGCCTCGAGACCAGCATCCGTTAGTGGCCACCTCGGCCGCTGCAGCACCTGGCTACGCGGAGGTCGAAACAAGAGGGCGTGAAGAACCTCATGTGGCCCATAATCACCACATGGTAGAAGAGGAAGAGGTCATCTACGTTGATGAATCCGGACGGGAGATTGGAAGAGGTCTCAGAGCCCGAAATACCCTACCACAGGAATCCAGATATGGCCCGGTCATTGCTGAAAGGTTTGGCGAGTATGCCCGACCTTCATCCTCGTGGTTCAACAACCACAGCCAATTCTATTCTAGAGAACCTAGCCCTCGGTCTCAGTATGCACCACAAGAACGCCGCTTCGATTCTCCAGCTGGTTCCGATCATTTCTATTATAATCGTCACAGTACTCGTCCTCCACTAGAGCGTTCAGATGCATACGAAGTCGTTGAGACTCATCATCCGGACGGCGACTACTTCATCAGGCGCCCTGTACGACAGGCTGGTAGGCCATACCATGCCTACGAGACCAGACAACCACGACCAGAACAGAGCACATATCCTCAACGAGGAATAGCTCAAGGCCCTTCGGGTTACAACTCGAGTCATGAAGCAGATCCTCATGTTCCAAGTCGACCTACTCTTATGACTAATTATAACGACATCCCACGACATCCTTCTTGTGCAGCAAGGGTGACGCCAGCGGACCATGGGAACCAGCGATGATTTACTCAAAGTACTTCTTTGTCGTAGCGGAGGAAACATGACACAAACTAATTAGTGCCGATTCGTGTATACATATCTATATAAGCAAACTGTAACATCGTGTGTAATGCCATTCTTCATTTGAAGACGGTCCTCTCCTAAAGCAGTTCAGAGAACGTATTCATCATTTGACAGATATCATAAAGTAGTACATTGTGTGTATTCTGCTAGGACGACGAGCCGAGTTTGGTTTGCTTTTTTTACATACATACATCCATACATACAAGCCCTCCTATTGTATTCCGATCCCGTCTTCTCGTTGAGCCATTATCAGAAACTAAAGCTGAGTCTGGCTGCAATTCCAATGCCAGTTGGTGATGTACAAGATAAGAGGGAAAACGATGATAACGAAAAGAACAAAATTACAACACTCTTTTCTTCTCTCGTTTCTCTCCTTTATTCTGCTTCTCCTGCTCTGCTCCATTGAGGAGCAGAGCAGTCAAGATTGGTTCAAGAGCCCGAGCCCTTGACCAAAAGCGATCGACGTTGTTTGGTGTTTCCAAGTTATGTCCCGCCTTTCTCCTTCGAGTCTATCCTTCCAACCGTATATGGCTGTTACTGGTCTTTCTTTTCTTAATTATTCTCAGGTTGAGCGGGACGCTGTCGCATGGTGACCATTTGCCAGAAACCCATAGACCAAGATCAGTGTTGAATCTACAACACCTCACCAATGATCTTAGCAGCCTCACGGTAGGTTTGAAGCAGGCGCTCGCACTTCTCACGCTCCTTCTTGACGCCATCATCCTCATAAAGGAGCTCCTCGAAGAGAGATTCCTTGTAGAGCTCGCTAACGAGGCGGTTCTGAACGACGTCCTTACAGTGATTAACGAGGAGGTGCATGACAGCTTTAGGGACCTGGTCGGCGATGGACTCGCGAACAATGTTGAAGTAGGAAGAGATAAGGGCTCGGATAAGCTCCGTCTCCATGGCCTCGCGATCTGTCATAGCTGGCTCCGCGGATTCACCCTGGTGGTGGGGGTTAGTTTCGTGTGAGAAGAGGAGACCGGGCACCTGTAGATCCTCGGAACTTACCATCTGGGATGCCAAGCCGTAGTTCTTCCCTGTTCTATCGTACAAGTCATCCTCGGGGGCCATTGTTGTCGCTGTAGATGGCCGGGCAAACTCCCTCTCCCGACGCACAATAGGGAAGCTAGTCTCCGAGTTTTGGCTGATATGTCGTCCGTTGGGCATATTGGGCATGGCGCCAGGGCTTGGAAGGGGACCGCCGATAGTCTGGCCATCCTTGCCAAAAAAGTAGTTCAAGAAGGAATCTCGGGCACCTCCGAGTCCCTGTTGGTTAAGTCGAGCAGGTGAAGCTGAACGAAGAGTGCCGTTTAAATGCGTCGCGTTCATGGTGGCAGCAAGGCTGGAGGTTCCGTTCTCGCGGACTGAAAGAGAAGGCGATATGCTTCGAGGAGGCTTCGTAGCCTTGGTTCTTCCTGACTTAGTCTTTTCAGGCTTATCAAGAGGGCCACTGACACCGTCCTCATTTTCAGGGCCATCACCGTCAGCCTCAAGCTCCTGCAGACGTCGCTTTTCCCGGCGCTCGCGCTCCTCCTGGATCAGCCTTTTCCTTTCTCGCTCCTGCTTTGCACTGACTACGTTACTCATGGCGGCGGCTGCGCCAAGAAAGTTAGGGTGATTAGTATTGATATAGGCGCGCTGGATAGAGATGAGTGATTCGACATATGACGAAGCAGGACCAAGACGCTCACGGAGCAAGTCTGAGACCGTCTCGATGAGCTTGGCCTGAAGTCGGGGGTATCGTGAAAGCTCAGTGGAGCCACAAGTGTGGCAAATCTTGATCAGCTCTTCATACACAAGTTCAACACAACGTTGACTAGGAATTTCCAGGAGCTTGATCTGAGGCTTGACCAGAAGATCGAAAGCCATTTCCGGCACAAAAAGACTGGGTCGGGGTCCAGTGGAGTTTCGAATAGCGGTCCGGATATCGAGGGCGGAGAGGTTGGATGTAGGGTCGATAGTGTCAAGTGCGCTGCCGAAGACAGAATTGAAAATGTAGTAAATACGAGCGCCGCCACATAACTCCTTGGTGGAAATCTCGGTCGAGGTACCGTCAATGGAAGAGATGAAAGAGTTGGCGAAGCGCGTCATTTGCTGAAGGATGAGAGAACCACGGTGCTCCTTTCCACTGAAATGCATGTCGCCATAACTGGCCAACTCCTGTTGCGTCTGCCCCATAAGAGTGTTGAGTCGAGCTTTGATGTCGGGCAAACGCTCCCGGATATGACCCATCAAAGTAGTGTTGAGGGTCTTGGCCAGGTAGTGAGTGCCACATCGAATGGAGATATTACGATAGGCAGGATGGTGCTTGAAAAAGTCAGCCTCGGCCTGGAGAGCATCCTCCATAGGCTTGTTTCCTTGAATATCCTGCTGCGATCGATTGACAACGCCGATGAAGCCAAGCTTCAGAGGATAGACGCGGCCTGAAAGAATATCTAGAGCGTTTGTGCCATGATCCATGAGGTCGACCTTTGTCAAGACACCAATAGTCCTTCGGCCAAGGGGGTCAACATGGCGGGCGAGTTTGAGGGCTTCCGAATTAACGATGTCGACGTTGGCGGGAGACACGGCGAGGATAATACTGTTAGGCTTGGCAATATATTCGGAAATGAGATTTCGAGTCTGCTTCTCAATATCGGTAGGCTGGTCGCCAATGGGGACCTATAGATTGACTATGGTCAGTAATATCCAGGGGTAAAATGAAGCTGAGGATCATGGAGATGGAAAGAACAGGAAACTCACCTTGGTTAGTCCCGGCAGATCCACCAGAGTCAAGTTAAGAACATGAGGAGAGTAGATCTTGAGGTTGATAGGTTGTCGGTTGATGCCCTTGTTGTTGCCGGCAACTCGGGATGTCTCGTTCTCAATCTCGCGCTTGACATCGCCAAAATCGTTGAACCTGCGGTTGGGTATGTGGTGGAACTCTGCCCACTCGGAACGACGAGCAGCGCCAGGGGATCGATAAGGATCGCTTGCAGGGTCGGGAGCGTTTTCATCTTCGGTAACGTTGATGAGTTGAAGGATCAGGGGACGACGAGTGCAGATGCCGGCCCCGCGCGGTAAAAAATCTCGGCCGACGATATTCTCAAGGACAGAAGATTTGCCTGCAGATTGGGAACCGACAACAACCTAAGCAACGGTCAGTCAGTGCTAGAGTAGCCAATTCAGGCAGCAAAAACCGCATACGATCTGAGGGAGATCCAAAGAGTCACTGCCAATGGTATTGAAAACCAAGTCTTGCAGCTTATTGACCGTGGTGAGCAGATCCTCGCCAAGAGCAGCCATGATGATAAGAGTCCGATTTTGTGACGAGCGAGTTTGAGATATACCGATGACGGAAACAACAGGACAGGACTGAACCGGACTGAACAGTAGAGTCAAGCGAAGCGTCCGTCACGAAACCCAAGAGAAACACAAGGACACGGAGGATTTTTCGAATAATGCGCGCGTTGTCGCTAAATTCAAAATCCGTCGTCAGTTCCGGGAGTTCATGCGGTTCGGTCTGGGAGGCTCAGGCTCAGGCTGAGGATGGCTTTGCTTTGCTTTGCTTTGCTTCGCTTTGCGCAGTGGAGTCGAGAGCACTTTTGGGGTGATTCACGTGTATTTGCATAACGTCCAGCCAACCCCAGGCCAAGGTAATGTGTGTATGGATACCTAGCACCTCTTTTTTAGGCCTTGTAATACCTGGCTCTAGGCCGCTTTACTGGCTCCACCGAAGGTTTCTCGGCTGTGAGGTGCCTCCCCTATACCTACCAAGGTACCTTACTGACCGCTTTCACACCCACCTGGTTTACTCAGGAGTTGCGTTGCAGAGACCTTGCCACGTCACCAGCCACATCTGACAGGATGTTCTTATCCACCACTAGGTGCTTTAACGAGGTTCGCCACAAGGCCTGACTTTTCTACTGTGCTAAAGGAAACATGAAGATAGCAATAGATGCACTAGAAATCAGCCAGAAGACCAGTACAGACACGGAATCATGAGTACTTTCGGTAGCCCCGGTCCTTTGCCAACTACCAAGCCAACACCGTGAGTTTGGCATCGTCTACTGAAGAACAATTCGCTAAACAGTTGTGTCCTTCTGAGCAGACCACAGCGTGGAAGCTTCCCTCTAGATCATGATGGTGAGTGGGCTACAAGCCAACACATTCAATGGAACAATTTTGACCAAAGCAACTGTAGGCGAGTGCAAGACTTACATGGCAAAGTACCTTTCATGTATGAAAAAGGTGCGAGGTCTAAATGACGAAGAATGCCGCGACCTTGCAAAGGCGTATCTATCGTGCAGAATGGACAGGTGAGCCTATAATGCTTTGACTTATGACGCATACACGTAGTCAAATATCTCGGAACAAAGCGGGCTAATAGCAACGGGTATTTTAGAAACTTGATGGCCAGGGACGAATTCAAGAACCTTGGTTTCACAGAATCTCCACCTCCTTCTGCTGTAAAAGCGACGCTAGAGGGCGATAAGGGAGCCAAGGGTTAAAAGAAGAGACTGCCTGCTACTGGTGCTTGATACGTTTTCTCCCAAATACCTACCTAGGTATGTAAGTATGGGAATCGACAATTCGAGGAGTTGAGTCTCGTACACGCTGCCTTATAGTTGCCTAGGTACCTATGTTGAGGTTAATACGGGCTCTAATTCCTTACTAAGATAGGTAGCATTCGAGCAAATGAGAGCAATACACATCTAACCTCCAGTCCCCGCTTCAACTACTGTATCATAAGAACCTAGCAGATGGCGGTGGACGATTATCCACCATAGAAATTTATAGGAACTGCCATATACTGACTCCCTGCACGTTGCAATCCTTCCAACAACAAATATCAACGAGGTCATAAGTTTTCGTATATCTGCCTCATACTTGGACAGAGGCTTTTGTTGCTGGTGGTGATGCTCTGACGCAACCAAACCAGCCGTTTAACACCACGTTGCCTGGTCAACCCCAGCCAGCTCGATTTGCGACCACCATTAAAACTATCGACTACCTACTAACTACTTCATACCTACCTACCTATCTACCTACTACCTATCCTTCATCACTCTCTATACCTTGCCAAGAACCCTCCGTATTCGCCGTCCTGGTCACCTCCTTAACCCTTTCTCTACCGGACACAATACTTCCTCCATACCGCAGAAATTATCTTTCCCTCATCGTCTGGCAAAGATGCCAGGCACAGCAAGGACGATGGAGCCGAAGCGCAAGGTGACTCCTCCGTCACCTTCTTACATGACAGACGAGCAGTTCGGTATGACACACGGAATTGAGTATGGCCATGAAAGTCCTTGACTAATATCTCCCTCTACTGAATAGCCTCCTACCTCGCAGGTCTTCGGTCAAACAGAGTCGCCAGGCCTGGAGGTGCAAGACCTCAACCAGCCGGTGCCCGTCCAGTTCCTAGCCGCTCAAGTTTGCACCGCCATAGTACGGGCCGATTCACGCCTGATCTTGCTTCTCCTGCCGAGAGCGCACCGCCTACTCTCGACCGTAAGGACTCGAAAAGTCCTAGCGTTACTGGCGGCAGTCTTGCCTCTAGATACTCTACCATCAGCAGAAAAAGCCCAGATTACTATCCAACTTCAGCTGCAAACCCTTTGAGGCCATCGGATGTTGTTCCCTCAGCCACATACATGGAACGAGGTCAAAGATGGATGGAGAAAGAAGAGGCAAGCTCATTACGCGATGCCATGGAGGAGATGGACATAAGGAAGAGTACAAAATCGCCTGTTCAGGAGACTCCTGAGGATGATACTCGTCTATACAATGCTGCTCTCGATGAAGCTGCCGAGCTTGTCTGGCAACATCAACATGGCACGCCGTCTCCCCGTCCCGACGGACCCTACCGCTATAAGCCACATCTCAGAAAGAATAGCTACGCCCATGCTCGTACTGCTAGTGTCGGCGGTACGCGATCATGCTCAGGCAGTTCTTCGGATGGTGAAGGCGTCGAACGTGAAAGCAGACCCGACTTGGAGCAGAGGCAGCCAAGCATACAGCCAGATCACAAAAACAAGACATATGGCACTATTGGTCGTTCAGGCAAGGCTCCAGAGCAGAGACGCCAGGGAAGTCTGAAAAGAAACATTAGCGGGGAAGTAGGTCGTCCCTTTTCTGGAGATCAGATTTGGGAAGAGCCTGAAGTCTCAACTTCTAATAGCATGAGCTTTTCTGGTCGTGCATCACCCGAGAAGCTTGGCAACCGAGATCAGGCAGCTACAAACCGAGTGCGCTTCGAACCTCCACGGGAAGAAGAAAAGACCAAGCCCCTTGAGCGAGTTGAAATACACCGCAATCCTCCCACACGCTCTCGCAATCCTCTCTATACAAGAAACCGCTCCAACGACAGCTCCGTCTCTATTGATGACAAGGTAGAGAGAAAGAACGGCATGGAAGTTCGGAGTCAGGACATTCGCGCGGCCACGAGCATGCGCTTGAAAGATCGCAGCCCAAACCTCCCGGAACCCACAGCCGTCAGTGACAGTCCGGGACGGCCCATTGTAAGCTTCGACGCCAACTGGAAAGCCCCGGACGAGTCCACTGATACCACCCCAGACCGGTCGCTTCCGGCAACCCCCAGCAGATCCTCCTCCTCCTTCGCCCAGCCGGAGAAACCCATGGCGGTACCTGGTATCGTTGTGGCGGAGGAAAGTTCGCCGATGCCCAGGGCGCCAACGGGAACGAAAATCCCGTTGATCTGCATAGACGAGACATCCCATAACCCTAGAGGCTCCGTACCTTCGATCAACGTCCCCGATATTGCTATCAATGAGGCTCCGGGTAAGGGAGGCAGCATTCCTGCAATCATAGCTCCTGACGACAAAACGAATTCAACCTCCCGTCCGCTTCCTGATCCCATTGCCAGGGGAGCACCCCGTTCTGCACAAAAGCCTCGTGGCCATTGGTCCCCAGCCCCTGGCAGCAATAGGCGAGCTGTCACGATTTGCCATGAATGTGGCATGCCCATCGAAGGGCGTTTTGTGGCCCTAGCGGGAAGCAATGAACGGTTCCATCCGCAGTGTTTCAGCTGCTATACTTGTGGTACTAACCTACAGGCGATGGAAATTAGCCATGAGCCTGATCATCTTCGTCAGGAGCGGCTTGATCGCATCAGACGTCGCGCTGCTGGTGAGATACTCGAAGAGGAGCAGGGCAAAACGATGGCCGAAGACGGAGATGAGCGTCTACGATTCTTTTGTCACCTCGATTGGCATGAGCTGTTTGCGCCGCGTTGCAAGCACTGCCAGACCCCTATTCTCGGGGAACACATAGTAGCTCTTGGAGCTCATTGGCACTATGGTCACTTCTTCTGTGCCGAATGTGGTGACCCATTCGAACATGGCATGACACACATTGAGAAGGATGGTTATGCGTGGTGCATCAACTGCCAGACGAAACGCACCGAACGACGAGCTCCGAAGTGCAGGAAATGCCGTACAGCTGTCATCGGACAGTATATCCAAGCGCTAGGCGGAGAGTGGCATGAGCATTGCTTCCGATGCGCCGAGTGCCAGGGCGGTTTCGACGATGGCCAAATCTTCACTAAACATGTGCCTGAAGGCACTATCGTGCTCTGCACTGGATGCCGAGCTATGGAACTCAAAGCGTAATGATGATGATGTGTGTGATTTCGGCGTGCGTGTTTTGATTTCTGCATGCGTTTCTTTCCTGGTTGGTCTGTTTCCCTTCAGGTTTGCCGGTCAGCATATGATTTGTTTTGTGCTTTTGATTTGGTCTTCTTGAGTGTTTCCAGGGGAGCGGCGCTCGAAGCGCTCAACTTGGTCATGTAGATTGTCTCATTGGAACATCTTGGCCATAAGGCAACATAGACACGGCGCGAACTGTGAGTCTGTGATTTCAACTCTAAAAGGCCAACACAAACTTCGGTTCCGTCTACTTCATACATATCAAGTTGTTCCCCCCACATCTGTGTGATCCTGACTCATTGTTATTCTGTAAACGTCACCTTAAGAGCAAGATTAGGCAGGCCTATTCTCTATGGGGCCAACACACAGGTCTTTCGTACCACTGCTGCGGAAGATAAAAGAAAACCATACAGTTTACCACACGGGTCACAGCGGGAATCGAGGGGCATTGGGTTGATTGGGTAGTGTTTTGTCTGTCGTAAATCATTCGTCGACTTGTTGTTTCAGTCTTCCTCTCGTCTGATGTACGCAAAGCCAAAAGTACAACCAGGTTCAATCGAAATCCAGTTCAAGAATATCATTCTTGTGTGTTCATCTCTTTTGGGATCTTCCTCCTGGTAATTATTCCTCGGAATTCTCCCTCTCTATTACTGTGCATATCCGCCAACCTGCTCCTGGTGGACCTCGAGGGTATCGCCATCCTGCATCTCGAGCTGTGTGATGTAACTTGTCAGCATGTGTAATCTCCCCGGGGAGTTTTCAGTAGCGTGCAATTTAAACATAGATATCAAACATCCGTGCCTACAATAGGGAAGCGAAAACGTACCGCATCGGGTGTATCAGTGGGTTGGACTCGCGTGCCGTCGAAAAGAAATCGCACGGAGCTGGTCGCCTTTCCCTGGCGCTCGCAAAAGGCTCCCATAAGCTTCTCAAGCTTTGTAGTGCGCTTGATCTTGAAGAAGACCTCGTTGTTGTTGTCGGTAACCTTGATGTTGAGGTGCTCGGAGTTGGCGGGTGCCTGCTCGCCAGGAGTCCCGTTTTCGTTCTCGTTGGACATTTTGAATTGGTCTGGATGGAATCTATGCACTTAATACGAAACAACGTCAGCGCGTGGCTCGAGGTGAAGTGCAGGAGTGAAAGTGTGGCGAGATATCGCAATAATCATAGTGTTACCTTAGCACGATGGTCGTTAATGGCAAGTTTGGCAAGTGGGGGTGATGATCGAGTTATGCGCGTTTGGCTGACGAGAGGTAGAGCGGCGAGCTACGAGCGTGTTAAAGAAGAGGTGAAGATCGGGCGGCCAGAGTGTGGGTGCGAGGAGAAAATTATTGAACAGATCAGTTGTTGGCGGGAGGTATAAAAGACTATGGTGGGTGATGAACCTACTAAGATAGACAAAATAGAAGGCAATCAGCCTTAGACTTAGCTGCTGAGGTCAGTTGCCTCTCGCTCGGGCTTCGTTCAGCACTCATTTGAACATCAAGCGGGCGAAAAGCCCCCGCCAACTTCAAGCGTGTAGGTGGGGCCAAGAGACAAACGACTGTCTTTAATTGGCTATCTACAGCTTTGATCAAACCCTCTGTGCTCGGCCTACCCTATACCAAAGATATTAAATCAATCAGTTGCCAGAAGCTGCTTAGTATATTTATACTTATTTAACTATTAAATATTTATATATATTTTCTTACTTACTTTATAAAAAGCATTAAGTTAGGTATTTATAAAAGCACTTATATTTATTATATAGGAATATATTTCTCTTCTATAAGTAGGCTAGGTAAGGTAGGCTAAGTTAACTAGCAACATGACATCAGTCTTGTCTATTTGATCTATATATATCTCTTATCTTCTTTTATTACAGACTAATGTTTATTTATCATTATTACACAAGAGGCAAGATATCTACATACACATCTATGTCATTACAGTCTGCATTCCTGTTTGATATTGACTGGGTGATATATTGATCCGCAAATCTACCACGCTGCAAATCATTATATTCAACACGACTATGGTTCGTTTCGCGATAAACGACAGAGTGAAACGCTCAGGAAAAGCTAATGGACAACCATAGGCTCCGAAAGATGATGTTGAGGCGAAGCCTGCCTGTCACCCACGTGCAGTAAGTTCCAAAGTCAATGATATTAAGTGACCGTTGTGATCTGACACACATGCAGTGTGCAATTCAAAGTATGCACTCCAGACACGAGAATACAAGATGGAGAGAAAATACTGACCCAAATACAACAAGACTGTCTTACCAGCAATGGCTACAACGAGGCCAAGTGCCAAACTGCAATCAAGCGACTTTACGAATGCTGTGAAGCATTTTACGAACGCTACGGCGAAGAAGCGTCTACTGTGAGCTGTCCGAAGCCCAATCTTCTCAAGCTCAAGATAAAGCAACTCCGGGAGGAAGCTAAATGATATGTAACGCTCGTCTTTGATGTGTCCGCCGGTTTGGGAAACGCTGGCAACTTGAATGATGAGCGCCGAATCTCTTCTAGGCGATCGTTGAGCACGCAAGAGGCCTCATAGACCTGAACAAGCATTGAAGGCCTGTTCCGAGACTCTAATACGAATGCCGATGACATTATGATAGAGAAGGAAAAAAAAAAAACGAATTTGCTGTTTGGTGGAGACGTACTTGAATCAGAACAGTGTTAAGTGCGAATACCCCCATTTATAAACTGTACGATACGCGCGCGTGCAATCGCGGCTGTTTTCCTTTCAGCGCAAAAGTCTGAGCTTGCTTAAAAGGTAGGTAGTGCCTTGGTAGGTACCTAACAAAATAACAGTACGTACCTCTTAGGTAGCTCCAACCTTCCAGCGCGCCAGTGCTACTGCAACCAAAACAATTCTTTGATTCTTCTGCCTGAGTATCAAACCTACATAAGCATCGTCGGCAAACTTCACGAGCATAATCCTTCCTTGACGCTCACAAAAGCGATACACGCGACAAAATACCTACCTCCATACTGGGCATGCTTACGGCATTGATAGATCTTTACGTTTGACCTGTCGGCCGAAACCTGCCGAAAAGGGTTGTTTGCTCTCGTGCTGTGTACTAAACCATACACTCGACTTGACAATCCCCAAGACAGGCCAACCTGAGTCACTGAAATGGCACCTGTCGAGGCTGAGAAATTTCTATCTTACGAAGCCGGGCCCGAGGTCGAAGAGTTCGCCAACGCGCTCGATGACTGTCTCTCCCCTCCCCTCTCAAACGAAGAACGACGAGAACGAATTATAGACCTACCAAGAAAATACTATGAGAATGCCCTTCGACGCCTAGCACAGGTCCGACCGCGCATGACGCGCAATGGACAAGACGATGTCGATATGGATGCAGACGACGATGGTACTAATAGCAACCCTGCCTCTGCAGAGCTTGTCAAACGTCTCGAGAGGGAAGCGCAGACATGGGATCTATTGCGCAGGCTCCTTCCACTAAGATATGCTAGTTCTGATGACGGGCAGAGCGCTTCCAAAACCGAACAGAGCTCCGTGGATTCAGGAGACCTGTTTAAGAGTTTCCTTGCTAGTGATTCATCGGCGCGAGAACGTCAAGCAGTCATACAATGGCTCCAGAGCAATGCTTCTTCGGGACCGGATGTCAACGAGCTTGCGCATGAACTCCAGCAAAATGCCGACCGTGGAGATATCATCGCTCACGGCTGGCTTCATACTCGCTCCTCAATCAAGCTTCGGAAGGGCGTAACAGCTTGGCCCCATCTACTGGATCGCCAGTCACCAGCTATTGCAACCTCATTTCATACCTCAGATGGCTCACCTCTGGTGACACAACTGGACCCAGACGCTGCGACTCGCCAGGGACGAAAGCTTGAACCGCAAGATGAGTATTTCGAGCGTGCCATTTGGTTGGGTTGCTGGGAACACCTCCGCCGAGGATCAAGTTTGGAGTCTATTCGTGAATGGTGCCAAGAACGAACCGAAATGTGGCGGGCTATTTCGACCTCTGCGATACTTCTTTCGGCCGACGACAGCCAGGGAGTGACCGACACTAAACCAGCATCACTTGCTCTGTGGCGACGAATGTGCTTCAGCTTGTCTCGATCTGGTGGTTGTGATGACTACGAGCGTGCGGTATATGGTGTTCTGTCAGGAGACATCCCGAGCGTCGAGAAAGTTGCCCTGAACTGGGATGATTTTCTTTTCGCGAACTACAATGCATTGCTACGCACACAGCTTGACAACTACATACTTGGACAATGCCCAGCCGACGTTGCTTCAAACCTCACACAATCCTTTCCTTCATTTGACGCCATTCAATTTCACGGTGAGCCAAGTACAGTTGACATGCGCCTAATCCGAGCTCTGGAAGCCAACCCTCAGATCAAAGACGAAGCGAACGAACCCAATAAGGCGTTGCAGGCATCACTAATTTCCAAGGAAATTGGCCAACATCTTTATCAGCAGGGCTTCATCATTTCTTCTGGCGCAAATCACAACGAGTCAGCACTCTACAGATCAGAGCCTAGTAAGCTTGAGGTAAACAAGGAGAGGTTCTTTCAGTCTACGCAGCACTACGGCCTGCGGATCGTCGCACATATCTATCTCCTCATCAACCTCTTGGATAAGCTGAACTCGAAGGACGATTCTCTCGCCCCTGCCTATTCCCCCCCTGAAATGAGACGTTCCCAACAGAACCTCATTGCCGGGTACGCGAATTATCTTCGCCTTGCCGAGTTTCATGAGTTAATACCTCTTTACTGTTCGATTTTGGAACCCCCTCGGTCATATGAGGTGCTTAGCTACAACCTCATTCCCGAAAATGAGGCGAGCCGACGTTTACTACAACTGAGACTTATTAGGAAAGCCGGCATCGACGTGCTGGAGTTTGTCAAGACTCAGGCATGGCTTCTGTTCGATGATCTGGGTCCGGCGCAGCATGGATGTCCTGCCAAGGAAGGGTTTAGCATCATTGAGCCTGGCCCACCTACTTCACGCAGCGGTCGTCCTGTGAGGCCCGATTTCTTTGGTGATGATGAAAGATTCGTTGATCAGGCACATGAGAACCTCATCCGATCACTAGAGTGGCTGGTACTGGTGCAAGAAACATGGCCCAACGTGTTGTCTATGGGAACCAAGATCTACAAATTCTTTTTGCGTGAGTTATTTTGCTGTAAGTAATCGGTCGAAAACTGACAACGCCGTAGGCAACATGCACCTCAGCGCTGCTCGTCAGCTGATGAAGCGAGTTCCATTTTCAGAGGTCCTTCATGCAGCTACGGAAGAAAACGGTGATGAGATAGAGTTATACGAAGACATTCCCGAGTTTTGGGCCAGGCAACTTGATCGGAGAGGTATTCGGGACGTGACACCGCAACAAGCACTTTCAGATGCCCGAAATTTCCGCGAGCTGGAGAATCTAGTGCGAGCCCTGGATAGCTTGGAGACAGTCGCGTCGCTAGCCGAGCTTACAAATGAGTACGCCAAAATAGAAAACCCTGGAGCAGGCACGGCCAACATATTAACGACAGACAGGGACCAAAAGAAAAACCGAGAGTTCTGGAATGCTATTGGTGATGAAGTCAAGAACACAAAAGAAAACATGCAGCCTCTTCTCAAGAACTGGCTCCTGGTGGGCATCGAGGGTAAGTGAGCCCCCATCACCAGGCCATCTCAGTGCTGACACACAAATTAGAAGGTGATCAAGAACTACAAGATCTCCGTCAAGCCTATCTACCCGAAACAGTTCTAGCATACGTTGGCACGCTGCACTTTGCTGGCACTGGCTTGTCTCGAGACAACCTCCTGGAATGTATGGAGCTTGCTTCCATCGTTGCAGAGCGCGATTCGGATCTGTCGGTTGCATTCTTAGAAGCTGGAAGAATGAAGGAGCTGGTGGAAGTATTTGCTGCTAGCAGTAAGGCATTAGCCATCAGCACTGGCGAAAAGAGAACCGCGAGCACTGGCAGCAAGAAGCTGCGAGAGATGGGTTGGTCCCGGGATCTGTGGTCTGTCAGGCCATGAAAGATTTCAAGTACGCATGGATCTATCATTCTCAGTTGGTGAAGACGGGCATGAATTGTAAAACAATAGGGGTGTTGGTCGGAATCAGTACATGAGAGGAATCGAGTCAATGAAGAAACATGCTAGATCTCAATAAGTTAATCGAGGCAATGAGAATAGAAAGCCCAGATGATAAGACGACGTATTTGGCTTGTAATATTCCACTTTCTTTACTCTGTAATGTTCTGATTATTCTGAGATTGATAAATACCTGAAACGTAGGGACTAGACCTATGACATAATCTGTCAGAAGCTCCCCACTTTAGACCTGCGTCCTCCAACTCCAATTCAACGGGAATGGAAGTTTACCTACCTATCTTACCTACCTAAGGTAACTAACTCCTTATCGCATTTACTCCTAACCAAGGTACTTCCCAATTGCAAAGAGCACAGCGGAGTGATACCTGCAATGGCAAGCTTCGCAGCTGAAATGCAGGGCGCAACTCCTCCTGTTCTTCCCCCCAAGCCTGGCAGCCATGAGACGAGTCGCATTGCGACACCGACCTCATCAGGCGTGCCTCCACCATCCGAAGGCCGCATCCCTTCCAACACTATAAACCACGCACCAGCATCAATTCCCGACCCAGGCGAGCAATGGCTTCCTCAGATTCTACAGGACAAGTCGTATGTGATAACCCAATCGCAAGAGTGCACTACTAAATTCTGTGGCAAGAAAACAAGACCTGGCTGAACTGCTTGGTAACCCAACTCTCCTCAACGCATTAACGCACTCTCCTGAATCCATTCACCCTTCCCTGCTTGTGTCGCATCAAGCTCTATCCGCCGCCCTCAACGAAAACATCGACCTAGCTGGCCAACTCACGGACATGGAAGCTCGGCTATCCCATCAGCGCGCATCGACACAGGCACAACTTCTCTCAACACACACACTCGAGCGACAATGGCGCCAGAAGCAGTCTGACATGGATCACGCACTGGCGCCTTTCTCACCAGCAGCGTTATACCAGCAGCTGGGACAGGGCGTCCAGGAGCAGGCATCGGTGTGCGAGGCTATGGAGGAGAGTTTCCTCGACGGAGAGGGAGAAGGGGTATCGGCGACGGAGAGGGAGGTTACTGACTGGGTGCGTAAATACAGAGAGGCTAAAGTCCAGTACTATTTGAGACAAGAGCGGAAAGAGAGATGGGACGAGGGACGTGTCGGTGGATGGAGATGAAGAGTTGACATTGTATTTTTGAACTTTCAGGTATTCGATCTTACCTGGTATAGATCACCAGCGCTTACGAATCAAGACACAGAATCATACGCTGAACATTTTCTTCAGCCCTGTAGACGATTACCCCAGATCCGTCTCCTTTGAGCTTATACATCGATTTATAGCACGGCAAACTGTTACATGCGATATAGCTGGGACGGATATGCTGTTGAATGCTTCCCACTATAACCAACGCTCGCTTATCCAACACGGGTATCTATGTTACTGACTTTGAAAGCCGTACAAACTTGCTGATCCTCTTCAATGGCGCTATGAGTATCAAAAGAAGAAAAAAGACAAAAAAAAAAGTTCGCATCTCACGGTCATAGCGCGCTGAAAAGACTCTTCTTCATATCTGGGCTGCGTGGACTCATGGGCAGAGCAAACAGCTCATCGTCGTCATCTCGCCGTAGAGGTCTGGCAGGGGCTGAGGCAGCTGTAGTAATGTCGCCATGTAATGCAGCATTGAGCGATATGGGCCCTGTAGATGCGTTGCTGGCCATGGCCTCATGGGACGACACAGCGATATCACGCCCTCTGGGTTGAAACGGATGAGATTGGCTAATGGGGCTCATAAAGGTGTTTGCTTTTGAGAGAAGTCAGCTTGTGCACAAGGACTGGAGCGATGAATCTCAAATACCTGTCGTGCTCGGTGTTAAATCAGCAGGTGATGTGGCCAGCTTGAGACCTTTGAGCTTGTCCCCCAAGCGGCCTGTAGGTGAACGAGTGGCTACAGGACGAGGCATGGAATCACTGGGAAGTTGCGGCGCGTTGATAAATGTGTCGAGAATCCATTGCCTCTCAGCGAGGGCCATCTCAACACCCACTCCCTCAGAATTATTGCGAAGCTCGTCGGCTACTTCCCGATCTATGGCTGCCAGGCGCTGGCGAGCCCATAGCGTGTGCAGAACTCCCCGATTGCCGGGATCAGCGGCAAGGCCTGGTGGGAAGATGGCCGGAAGCGGTTTGAGGGTCAAACTGGGTGAGCCAGGAGGCGTGATAGTGATCGTCGAGGGGACCGTAGCATCAGCGGGGAGCAGGAAGAATACACGGCGACGACGTTGACGAGATGAAGACGCAGGAGCAGTGCCTGCACCGGAGTCTGGCTCAAGATCAGCAGCAGGGAGGTTAGTAGACTTCCCCGGCCACGACACCTGCCAACATGTTCTGTTGATGCTGTCCACCGGAGCAGAAGCCGGAGCCGGCTCCGTTGCGGAGATGCGATCGGCAGCCGGAGCGGATTGTTCACCGGGGGTGTCGGCAGGACAATTGGCAGATGCAGCGGGGCCCGGAACGGCATCGGGATACCACTCCACCATCAGAACCTTTGTGCCAGCATCGCTGAACTCGAAGCGGGCTAGGTGCTGAGCCTCCACAGAAGGGACGATAGGGGCTTCACCGACAACGGCAGATGCAGATGGGGTTCTAGGCCGAGAAGAGCCCGAAAACGGGCCAGTCGTCATGGCTTAGGGCTACTTGCTCGTTATAGGGAAAGCGAGAAGGTAACAGAGAAGAATTGATATTAAGTTCCAGGATGAACGCTGCTGAACAGCGGCTCTGAATTCGAGCGGAAGAGTATGGAGATGGAGACGGAGACGTGGATTGGGATGGGGGTTGAGAAGGCGGAGACGGGGTCGAAATCTGGGCACTTTCGATACTAGCCCGATAGCTTTGTTTCGACTTCGTTCTAGGTAGGCTCGCTATGTGCGCTGTTTCTCTCTCAGCAACTGTTACTGGCTTCGGCTGGGTAACTGCTGTCTTCTCGGCGACTTGGGCCTTTGCGTTTTTCAGGGTCCCGCTCCTTCTCGGACCGAGCGAGACGAGGCTATTTCGGTGAATAAGGTATCAGAGAATTTAGCCAGGTAAGGTACTGGGTATATTGGTTTAGTGAGGTATGGGAAGGAGGCACCGGACACATTCCGCAATGCAGCCGGAACTGTGTCGGGTGCTATGTCAAAATGAGTTGACTCTGAACGTCTCTGATGAGGGTAGGCGACGAGTCAGAGGGGAGGAGAAGGCGGTGGCGGTAGGTAGTGGCGGGGGAGTTTCCAGTTTCAGGACATTGACAGAAGACGGAACATTAGGTAGGTTGGGTTGAACACGAGATGAGATGGAACATGACATGACATGGTTGTCAGCTTCTAGTTTTTGAGCGTTTATTACATTACCTATTAGAGAGGAGAAGTTTGAGGGGGGAAAGAAGTGGACTGAACGCGGGATGGGACGGAATGGATTGGGGAAATGCTATGGACGCGTCTACCTTCCTCCCTTTAACATTTAGGTAGGCAGTAAGGTAATGTAAGGTAGGTACTAAGTGATAGCCATACATAAGGTAGGTAGGTAGTATTATCTACAGCACTGTAATAGCGGCCGATTGCACGGAAAGGGAAGCTGTAGCAGAGACGATCCAATCATTCCGATGAAGTACTTGATAAGAACATGTTTATTGGAAATGGAAGCAAGAAAGAACACGCAGAGAAGCGCCATCTATAGGTATCTACCTTGGGTACCTTCCAAGGTACCTAAGATAGGTACCGCACCTTCCAGCTTATGGAACTCCTCAACAACCTTACCTTAGGGTGCTAGCCAAGGTAGTAGAGTTTTCCTTTATCACCTTGACCCTGGGAGTGATTCGCAGCGTCTAAGAGCTGGGGGAGTAGAAAAAAAAAACATGGAGATTGGCTTTTACCCAGCCTCAAACTAAAGTCAGTCTCGCATTTTCGACTCCCAACTCAAGATACCGTCTACAACAGGCTATCGAGTATTCTAGTAGGTTGGTACATTAATGTGTACTGACTGAGGCAGTGCTGACTGCCTGGGCCTGTTCCCTTGTCTAGGTAGGCTCCCCTGGTTGTGCTTTGACTTAGTCCCTTAGGTACTTGCTAGGCTGGGCTGGACTCTATCGGTATATCGGGACGAAAGCCATTCTTATCGGCCGATTGCGTGACAGAAATTGAGACCAGAGTGATGTAGAGTCATAAACATATCTATGTCGTCAATAATCACAGCATCTACTGTACAGCCTGAGAATCAAGCTTTATTAGCATGTGCTGCTGATCTCCATTAGAGACTCTGAGTAGGTGCCTTTGTAAATATGAGATAGGCGATCTTAAGCTAGTATCCCTTGACTCTAAAGTATTTTGTGCACATTACGTACCTTATATTTAAATCCTTTTTTATTCTAATTTTTCTTTCAAACAAAATCTCGAGTTAACGTAAAGTTATATTGGAAGAGAAGTGTCCTGGGATGCCGGTCGAGTAGAGGAAACGTTACAGGATCTCATGCCAATGCGGCGTCGCCCCAAAAACAAGGCTCTTCTACCATATTGACGTCTCTGTCTATTCCACGAACTGCCGTAGGCTCTAGCTATATAACTCTACTCCGAGTCATTTTACTAGCAGCATAGGTATTGATCCCCTACAATGTCTTGCTTTTCTTTGAAGTCACCAGCCAACCAGAACCCAGCTGATTCTCAAGATCGGCGTCAACGAGACACTGGATGTCGAGCTTGTAACGGATGGGGCCAGTCCTTCTGCCCAGAACCACCGCAGTAAGGCCGCGACTAATAGGAACACCCCCCCTCAAATAGGTTGTGTGTCTCGGGTCCGTTCAGCTGGTCCTCGCATCCACAACCATATTCAGACAACCCCAATTATCTAACTCTCCATTACTCGTGAGATTACTGAGATTCAAATCTAGGATTTGGACGTCGTGTAAGTGATTAAACCGTGTCGATAACCTCACTGATAAGATATATGACAATAAATGCCGTTCGTATGATCTTCATTGGCACGTAAAAGCTCACTCATGACAATAGCTCAATGGCTTTCAACTGACTTGACCGGAAGTCTCCACGTGGAGAAATGAATCACACATTCACTGACTCCATCATCATCAATAGCCATATATGTCTTTTGCATCTATCAAGCGAACCCTTCAGGCCACGCGATTCGCACGGGAAAAGCACTCGCCCGTTCGGTCTCGAGTTCTTCCATAAAACTCATATCACTGGGCCCTTTATTAACTAGGTACCGTACATATGCAGCTCTCGGTCGGAGAGAGGGTCCTCGGCTTGACTCTGTTACAGACGAATCCACGCAATTCCGGGGGCAGATATAGTTTTATGGTCCAAGATTTTCGGTGCCATTGCTCTCGTTCTGGGGATCAAATGAGGTGAGGTGAGGTAACTGTAGTCCCCTGGGGTGGTGTTCTCCATGAAATCGTAAAACCATTCTAGGTCTCGTGAGTCGATATCTCCTCACCTAGTGCATCTCACACAAAAGTTGTTAATGACAAGCCAGCAGAAGGAGTTTGCATAAGCTTTGAAGATAGCTCAAACAGCACACTACGGAAAACCTAAGACAAGGGCTTCGATCTCAGATTTGAGATGTAAATACATTAGCTAGGACGATCCATCATTACCGTCACCACTGTGTAACTTCAGGATAGTTATTTGGTATCTTATCCAGCTCATTGGAGGTTTCGACCGTCCATCTGAAAGTTTCAGTTACTGGACCCCCTCCTCCTTAGCTGGCACTTTGATAAGTAGGTTCTGGATGCCATCCAATTCGCTCCGACCCGGGCAGTCTCATTGCTTGATTATTTGACGGAATGTTAATAAAGATAACGCTATGTACATATGTAACAGAAGACCAGGAAGGATAAAAAACAAGATGGTAAACGCAGTCCGAAAAAGTCTCCTGAAGCCTGCAAGTCCCAGTCGATTTGGCCGGCTAAATGCAATCCCTGAAGAATAGACCGAGATATCAACGGGTGGCGGATCCGGTGAAGACCCGGAGAAAAGCCAGTTTTAAGGAACCTACCTACTAACCTAGGTTGTTAGTAGAAGGGCCAAGACAAACCTAGGCACCAAATGAGAGCGCTCAAACCCAAGCCTCAAAAAGAAAAAAAAGAAAAAGAAAAAGAAAAAGAAAAAGAGAGAGGGAGTTCCATGGGAGGAGAACAATCTTACCAGGGGTAATTTTGTAAGCTGCCATCTCTGTTTCTCAACGGATCTTTTAGGCCAAGCAATAAGGTATTTCCCGTGCTGCTGGCCAGTTGATGGGATTGCGAGTAGCTTTTAGCTAAAACTCAAAAACAGCCAAAACAGGGCGCTGTAACGTTGTTTTGATAGACCTTCGGGAACAATCAACGGGAAAGCCATAACTATACGCAACACATCTGAACCGCAATGAACCACACAGGAGGCACATGTCCCAGACGCTGCATGGCATGGAACGGATGGGAAGATAGAGTAGGGCCGGCCAATTGGGCCGAGTCGGGAATTTCATTGACGATCATAGGGGATCAGGCAAGTAACCTCACACTGTGCGTCACTCGCAAAAGTAAGGATAAGCACTCGTAGAAGCACCTCCCGCATACCGTGCACCAACTGTCCACTGCTGTGCACCGGCGTTTTTCTGGAGCGTTGGGGTGGAGGGCAGATGCATCAACAACGTCAGCTGGTCGCTAAAAGTACCTGAGGACCACAGGCAATCCAGGGCCAGAGGAATGCTAATGCTAATGGAAACTGCTGTTGTTTAGGTTGTGGGGAGATTTGCGCAAGGCAGTGGAGAGCTTTCCACGGGCTCCATCGTCATTCTGGGTCTGGGGCTTTTCTTCTCTGCTGCCCAGATTTCCTCTCCAGGAAGTCTAAAGCACCGGGGAGATTCGCTCACGCGGTTTCTCCAGACTGGAGTACACCCACGCGCTATGGTAAAAAAGGGGCCCCAATGTGCCCCCACAGCTGCCATGGAGTGTCCTCTCCACAGTTTGGCCGGCCAAACGCCGCTTGAGGCGAACCAAACGCTTGCTTTTTTGGCACCTTGGGCGGCCATGAGGTGCGCTAGATGTCACAATTGTCACTGTGATGTGCTGTATTGACCTAAACTGATGAGCCGTCAATCAAAAGAACACCCCACCATATTAAACGGTCGGTCCGTTCCCCCTCACCAGTCAATTACATTTTCAATGGGATGGTCTCGTGCTGGCCAAATTCTTCATTTCGTTCTATGGTGTCTTTGGGGGTGATACTCTTTCTTTTCATATCAGTCCAGCCGATCGGTACACTCTTGGTGATGGGATGTACCTTATCAGTCAATCATCTAAACCTTCCCAAACCAATCTAGGAGAACCCACGTAATTCCCAGAACTGGAAGTATCCAGATATTTGGGACATTCACACCAAACCCAGCTTTTCTTTTTGAATAGTCGCCTGGACATGAGAAAACATAGTGCAGTTCTTAACACGAACCACTAGGTCTTTGGCTTGAAAGCTTCGTTTTCATCTAGTAAACATCTATCATATGCAGTGGTCACTCTTGCCATTCATCCCAATTCAAGATCGCACCTGTCTCTACAGTGAGAATCATTATCGTCCCGTCTGTGGAGTCACGGCCCATTTAAATTCACACCTCTTGCTGCGAAAGGGAAAAATAAAACGCTCCACCTCACACCCCCTCCACGTCGTTCCATTCTCCCCCGGATTTGTACCGTATGTACCCAAGTATCCTCGTACCTGGAAGTCCCCTTCCTTCTACAGCCCAGCTAGTAGTCATCACTACGCTCTCTCGCTCTTTCCTTGTACCATTTACCCTTCCCACTTTCCCGTTTATCCCGCGCAGTTCATTCTGTCCAAACCAACACGAAACACCACAAACTCGCCTTTCACGATATCGATCGACTGCTTGCCCTTCGTTTTTCTTATTATCAGACTTTTCTTTTGACGTCTGGCCATCGAACTCGATTTACCTGTGCCCCCGGATCTCCGGTCCGTAGTTTTCGGCGTTCCCGATCCCTCCGTCTCGCCAAATCGCTCTTACTCTCGCCATGTCGAGTATATTCTCATTCAGTGCGCAATAGAGACGGACGTCTGTAGCCATTTAGGCCTGCTCAGCAAAGGCGGAACCGTCCTTTCTAAACACGTCGCGGCCCTCGCGGCCTCTCGTCGATAGCGTAGAACGTCGAACGTCGAACGTCACTCGTTTTCTCTTCGACGCCCATCACAATGGCTCATCATCAAGCGCGGACGGTGGCTATGGATCCGCCACATATCACTGAATTTGCTTCCGAGCGTTACTTCGAAAAGTTAAGCCAGCTCAATGCACACCAACATCAGCACCAACATCCTCCGACTCGAGACAATCTTGATGCCTCCACGTCGCCCTCGAGATTTATTCTTCCTCTACGAGAAACGAAAACCGCCGATGTTGAACCTTTAAGGCCTCTTGACCAGAAGCGTGATAAGTCAAGGTTTTTCGGCCTTCGCTCAAAGGTTTCGATCCTCCACTCTAAATCGAACGTATCGTCTGGCCATGCGCCTCGAGTTTCTGTTGAGACGCCGCAAAAAAGGTAATGCTCTTTTGGCATAGTATTCATTCTTTCACTTTGCTGACCAGTGAGATTAGTGCTAGCTTTGATCAGCTCTTCTTAGGACTTCCCAACGAATTACAGATTCAAATCATTTCTGCCCTCCCACTAACCGACGTCTTGAACCTCCGACTTGCCTCCAGATCGTGGCATACTCTCGTCACTTTCAACGAAAACACTATCGCTCGATATCATCTTGAACATCATATTCCCGTTTACGCCTCCCGCCTCTACCCCATCACAGACCCGAGCGAGATCAACTTCCAACATCTATGCGGGATATGGCATCGATTACACGTCGCTGCCAAGCTAGCCTTTCTAATGTGTGAATGGATCACAAAAGATATCTTTCTTCGCCAAACTGAAGCTCAACGACTTGCATTTGCACCTCAGAACGAGCGCATGCGACGACGCCTAATACCTCTTCTATTTACCATATTTCACTTCTTCGAGACGTACCGGAAATTGTACCTAAAGCGTATGGCTGAGAACGGAGGAAAAGGATTGAGACGGGAACCTTATACTTTGAACCCCATTGAAGCCGAAATCATGAGCATGTACGACGACCAAACCTTATTAAGGGTTCACGAAGTCTTTCCCCTTGTAATATCATCCTTCTGTCGGAGACTCCGACCACCGACATATGTTGGTAGAGTCGAGCGATCACTTCGTGGCTATATTCGAGAGAAACCGTCCGACGATATGCATGTTGCCATTTTGTGCATTGGTGGACTCCGACAAGTCGAAAGGTTATGGGAAATCAAGGGCTACAACAGCAGGCGTGGTGCTGTCGACACATGGTTTAATGCTCTCACGAAAGAGGCGCCACCTACTGAACAGTCAACTTCGAAACCGAAACGAGGTCTTTTTGGACGCAAAAAATCCACCAGTGAAGCTCGATCGTCTGCTACTGGATTGAATAAGGTCCGGAGTTCTGGCTCAATAGATGGGAATATGGATTGGGAGACCAATCTTGTCTTCAATACGAGTTTATCTGCTGGGGCTCCCATGTCACCTCTGACCTTGCAACAGGCTCAGGCATTACTCAGCGACCTTCCCGTACTGCAACAAATATGGCTCACAACAGCCGAAGCCTTGATTCTTCAGCGTCGGGTTGTCGAGCGTCCACAGGATATCAAACGCAACCAACAAGTCATGCTGGATTTGATCAGTGAAGATGGACTGGTAGAAGAGGACGAATGGTGGTACGGCCGCAGCATTCCCGATTCTGTGCGGCCTCCCGTTGGTGTCACTGATGACGATACGGATTAAACGGCATCGGTTTCACTATATCTTAAGCATTCTTCGTTTGTTATGTTGCTGTTGGCGAGCGTGTTGAGAAGTTATACTATTACTTCTGCTTGTCGTTTTACCTAGGTACATGCATGTGTCAAAGGAACGGGGTTTTGAGCATTTAAACGGCGTTTTTTTATTGGTTGCGGAGAAAAGGGCTACTGCGTTGCCGAAGGTGGTACTGGATGGGAGCACTGGCTATACATATTGATACCGATTGTCTATACGACATTATATTTTCTTTTATACTTCACTACTTTCTTCTCAACCTGAGACCGGAGCCATGTGTCTCGAAGCCTCAAATGGCTCTCGTTTCTCAACATAATGAAATGGACTTCCCCATCCCACTGTGCACTGGCCTCAGAGCGTCAAGTTGGCGCGGCTTTTTATTCATTTAGATAGCAGTGTATTTATCATCCAAGAAGCCTCTACTTTGATAGGAGGCGGGAAGGTTATTACTGAACATGCCAGAAAGAGAAACGATACGATGATCTAAGCATCAGATAAACCACCAACCTGTTTAGCTCGGTTTTGCTTTCCGTGTGATCTTGCCTATAAGTGGTATACAATCCACGAACACAAACACAAATATAACGACTTAGCCAAACCGGAAACACAACCTTTCCTCCAATGATGCCTCCGGTATTTCAAGATTTAGTTTTCTTTGCTTAATATCCACACAAGTGATACTCACCTTACGCTCGCCCTCCTGTGCAAACATTTCGATGGCCGTGTCATGATGTGTAGGACGTGTATACTTGAGCCGTCCTGCCACCCAAGAGTAGAAGAGGTCCAACCACATGGAACCAGTCGACTTGCGCCCTCTGCTCCTTGATATCTTTTGATATTCTCACACTCTCTTCATAGTGTAAAATACTTGGCTACGTATGTAAATTTCGACGAGTGTATTGCCAAAGCATGGATCGCTTCTGAGTTGATTCGCTGTGCCAGAGTTGCTGTGATGGTACGTTTGGACGTAGCTCTACCTCTCAAAGCTGGGAACTCAAGACATGTCTGCTACAGGTGCTGATGCAGTTTTAGGAGGCTTAGAGGGTGTTTCGTCCATACTTGCAATTTGTGCTGGCTTTTCCACGCGGTGATGCGACTCAAAATGGTCCATGGTTGCCAAGGGTGTTGTCCCAGTTGAACCACGGAGGCCTTGTTGCCTGTGTCGAGAAACTAGGGGTCGGCTGTCAAGCCTTTGACCTTGCTGATGAGAGCTTGAGCTTGCTGTCTGGGGAAAGCCTGCAGCGGAATGGCCTAATTGATCCGACAACTGTCGTTGCTGTCGTTGGTACAGATCCACTACGGTTACTTTTGGGAGAACATCCTCCGGAGCCACGAGGTCACAGCTACGTGACTGAGTATGCGTTGGAGAAGATAGACTCGTTGGTCGGATCGACTGTTCGGATCTCAAATCCTGTGGCGAATGATGCTTGCGTTGAACGTGGACGCCTTGATCTGCTTGGGTCTGATAAAACTCATCAAATTGTTTGAGCCCTTGATCTTGCTGGGACAAATGAGATAGGCTGTGTGACACTTGCTGGCTCAAACTATCCTCGATTTCGATTGCCTGTACCCCTGAGGCGAATGTGCCCGATATAGAAGATGAATGTCCGGTAGTGGCACTTGAACGAAAGCCTAAAGCCTCTGGATCGGCTGATTGCGAATATCTTTCGCTAGTGCCGAGGTGTCCTGGATTTGTCTCCTGAGACACACGAAGACGCTTGACTTGTTTCTCGTGAGGTGGATTGGTAACTAATTTCGCGGTCCCGGGGGATATTTGGGGGGTGTAGATCACTTGAGTGTTGGTACAAGGACCCTGTTGTGAATTCTTTCTCTTTTTTGAAGAAACTAGGTCAGCGTCCTGGCGGTGTCTGGGTGGCCCCTGAGGTCCCTGTATGATAACAGAACTGCCAGCGGCTGTTCGTGTTCTGTTCTCTTCCGTGCAACCAGGCGAGTCAGTTGCGCCACCTTGCATTGGTTTGGCCGTTTCTTCAGCAGGATCGGGCAACTCTGGGAGAGAAAAGGTGTTTCGAAGAGCACTGGCTGTCTCAGTTATATAGCTTGAACAGGGCGTGGATATTAGGGAGTTATACATGTTTTTCCTCGTGGTTGGCTCATGAGATTGAGGCCTTGACTCCCCAAGATGAGAGTCTGGCGAGTTGAATGAGGAAGAAGCAGGCTTGGCAGGCAGTAGCCTAGGCTTGTTCCTTGATCCTTTAGGCCGACCACGAGGCCTGCCTGTACTCTTCGTGCGTCTTGACGCTGTAACCGAAGAATTTGGCACGACAAGTGTAGATTCGCTAGTTGATTCGGCGGATGTCATCGATGGGCCTGAGATGCTTCTTTGGTCTTCCCCTGAAACATTTATCAATCTCGGGGTAATTGAGGGAGCGGCTGCTATAGAAATCTGGCCCTTCTTAACACGGGGAAGTAGCTTACTCGAGCTTTGGTTTTTAGAAGCGTATGGTAGAGGCATATCTAAGCGTGGATTATTTGCAACAGACTCTGGTGGTGCATTCGAGCATTCGACAAGTGTCGAACGCTGCGTACCATCCGTTTCATTGGGCCTCATAGCCAGGGGAACGAAGGCAGTACGCTTAAGATGTAAATCTGCGTCTACTATCCTTTTCGTACTCCCCTTTGGCCTACCTCGTGGTCTCCCTGTTGAGGGTTTCGATGGCCTTTTGGTAGCGCTGTTTTCAGCAAAGTTTGGAGGGAAGATTTCCGAAATCCACGCAATGAGGAGATCGCCAGAGCTTTTCTTCGAGCCACTCTCAGAGGACTCCCCGTCAGGAGATGGGAGCCGTCGAGTGACACCGCCCAAGCGAGTAAGGGCACTGCAAAGCGTTTCTACGACTGTGCTTGGGTGCAGCTTTCGTAAGAGTTCAAGAAGTCGATATTGCTCTGCTCTGACCTCTTCCGGTTGAAGAGTTGTTGTCAACAGCTTCGTAATGGTAGGCTGTTCTCTGTTAGCCTCCTGTGTGGGATCTACTGGCGTGGCAATTTCGTTCGATGGGTTCATGCTGACGTCCCGTGCCGAGTTCGCATCTACAAATGGAGCGTTCTCTTGTTCATGGTTGAACCCGGGTGCGACGTCTCCCTTAGTTGATTCTGCTAGAATTTCTGTTTCAAAGTTTTCCATACTACCTGCTTCCGTCAATGGATTCTCTACAAGTCTTGTGCTGGCTTGTGCAAGTCCCCTCTCTGCTCGCCGCTCTTCATATGGCATAACAGTTCCGAGGGGTGGAGACTGAGCAACTGGCCCGTGAATGCCTGCAGTTACTGAAGGGTGATTTGAGAGAGTGTGTGGAGGATTCCGAGCAGCCGCTGTATGTGGTGGCCGCGGCCTCCTTGGATAGCGATAACCTTGAGCACTTGCAAGTTTGGCAGCAGCAGCAGTTCGTTCACTTGTAAGCTTGGCCGCAAGGTCGCGCTCCGTTATTTGCGGCTTCTGTATGTGCATATGCATAACACTGAAATTACCTTGCTTCATGTTCGTCCTGCCCTTAAGCTTGCTTGGCACCGCGGTCCTGATACGACCATCGCGATAAGGGTTGAGGCTAGCAGCCAGCACTTTATCCTCTTGCGGTGGACCAGGGCTAGATGAAACAGTTGTTCCATGATCTGGAGCATGGAATGGCTTCATCTGGAGATCAAATAAGGCATTGCCTACTTGCCAATCTGACCTGGTGGCTCTTCGTCCAGGTGTCACGGCGTCTGTCGACGCTGTACTGGACGAGGCACCTGGGCTTGGACCTAAGGCATGAGCAGTGTCGGGAGTGAGAGTAGTCGAATCGAGCACAATGGCTTGTCGAGGCGCTGTGCATTGCCTGTGAGCCTATGCATTCACTACATCCGACGAATTGTTTCAAACAACACGTACGTCCTTCTGAGACCATGACGTCTGGATGAGGCTGGGTCATAATAAGCTATTGACCTCAGTAGCGATCTTACAGTGAACTTTTCGGGCAAAAGTCATCTGTGCAGGGCTCATGCGACTTCGATGATGCGCAAGTCGATGGTTCTTATATCGAGGTTTGTGGTGCTGTCGCAGCTCGAATTCCGTGTTAGTGCCTGGATTCACTTGCCCTGGTTTGCGTTGTGCTTGTAGGTAGTCTACAGCCCCGTGATCAAAGGTCGTCCAGTAGGTAGTGGGGTCCTCCATGGATAGCAGATGCGGCGGCAGTTACACTCAATAATTCGCGACCACATTGTCGTCGTCTTAAGCTAGACCCAGGTACTCTTTAGTGCGATATACGCTGGTTGCTGTTGATAGCGACCTTCGGGTCTTATACATAAGTGATGCAATGTATTAACTACGTACCTAGGTAATGATCGTGAAGGTAGGCATTACCTAGTATCAAGTTAGTACTATGTACCTTAGTACCTAGTAGTAGTGTATCAGAGACATACTTCCAATTCGATGGGGGTATGAGAATATCGAGGCGGGCAGCCACAGGCAGTCGTCATACCTAACCTCACCAGCCACAGATCCACAACTGACTCCCAAAGGGCAACTGCTACGGAGTAAGATATTCATGGAAGCTCACACTGCCTTGTATTAGGTAGTGTAGTGCTAGCAACTCCAGCAACACTCTCGCCCTATAAACGCAACGTAACGCGATACGATCCAACCTCGCCCTCGACCTTCGCCCTTGTTCTATCCGATTTAACAGCAAGCCTTCAACGGAGAGCCATTTATCGATCGATGAACCCGTGAGCTTGACTTGCGATTAAAGCCATAGCTTTCGCCCTGTGGAGCTGCCCGCGTTCTTTGCTGGTGTCACACTCATCAAACCGACAGCCTACCTTGCAGATATTCTCGACATAATTCATACATCGAACATCTTGTAGCTCGAGCTTGCTATAATGTCGACGAAATACGCATTCCTATCTTTGCCCCAGGGCGTTTTTGACTCGAGCGATCGCGATGATGCCATATCATCATTGCGCGGGACCATCTCTTCCGACAATGGGTCCGTTCTGCCTTTCAACATCCCCGATTTCAAGATCGGCACTCTGGATGCCCTGGTGCAACAGGCGGATGAGCTTACCAAGCTCGAGGCGTCATGCCAGGCTGTTGTGTCCAAGGTCGCCGATTCTCTGAAGAATGTGCTTGAGGGTGACGAAGATCGTATCGCCCAGTATAAGATGGTCAACGACAGTCAGTCGCGTACACTTGTTTTGAGACCGGATAGTCGCTAATCACTCACACCAGAACCCACTGATCAATACGTGAGCACTTTCAGCTGGAACAAAATCCGATATCGAGCCGACAAGTCCCTTGCAGAGCTTATTAGCACTTTGCAAAAGGCGCGTTCATCCACCAACCGCAGTCCTAAGCTCCAACTAACATGCCATCAGGAATTAGCTAACGTTGACACCGACGTTAAGACAAAGTTCAATCAGTATAACTCTGTCAAGACAAATCTTGCGGCTCTGCAGCGCCGCCAAACGTGAGTATTTCCCGCTGATCAAAATACCATCCTCAGATCATTGACCGTCTCAATCAGCGGCAACCTTTCTACCAAGTCCTTGACCCCCATTGTCGACCCGAAACTTCTTGTGCAGGATTCTGAGTACATTGAGACACACCTCATTGTTGTTCCTGGCAATGCAAAGAAGGATTTCATTAAGGAGTATGAGACAATATCACCCATGGTTGTGCCTCGCTCGGCTATCGAGGTGGCCAAGGACGACGAGTTTGTTCTCTTTGCTGTGGCGACATTTAAGAAGCATAGCGCCGAATTCCTCGCCAAGTGCCGAGAACAGAAGTGGACGCCCCGTCAGTACAAGTACGTTGAAGGCGGTCGACAAGAAGAGCAAAGGGAGCTCGATCGAGTCACCAATGAAGAGCGCAAGGTTTGCGGCGAGGCTCTGCGTATGGGACGCACGGGATGGAGTGAAAGTGTCATGATCTGGATACATGTTATGACATTAAGGGTCTTTGTTGAGGCAGTTCTTCGTTATGGCCTGCCTCTAGATTACGTATCGGTCCTAGTCAAGGTGAGCCTATCGCATGCGTCCAAATTCACATCACTGATCACATTCACAGACTACATCCAAGCTGGCGCCCAAGGTCAAGGCTGCTCTGGACTCAAACTACTCGTTCCTTGGCGGCAATGCCTTTGGACGGGACAAGCGAGGCAAGATTACCAAGGACGACGCTGCGCTGAGCTCGGAGATGGCAGCCGCTGGTTTCCAGACTGGCGAGGGACATGAATACACGGCATACGTATATTACGAGATCGAGTTTCCTTAGCGATTGTTGCTGCTGAAAGGTTGGCGAATGGAAGACAAGCCGAGAAAGAAGAACGATAGAACAAGTCGCCTGCATGCAAGAAACGCCTATATTCTACTCTATCATTATGCCTCTGAGTGACGACGGCCGGTGTCACATGGCAGTAATATCCGATCTATCTCTTTTAAGTGCGAAACACAATCTTGAATTTTGAGCCTATTTCTTGTTGAGATAGCCCTTCTCATTGAGCCACTGAACAATCTGAGCAACACACTCCTCAACTGAGTTCTCGTGAGTCTTGATAGTGATCTCGGCGTTCTCAGGCTCCTCGTACGGAGCGGAAATGCCGGTGAAATCCTTGATCTCACCAGCGCGAGCCTTCTTGTAAAGACCCTTGGGATCACGCTGCTCGGCAACTTCGAGGGGCACATCAACGTAGACTTCGACGAAGGGGATTGGCTCTTCGCCACCCTGTGTGGCCTGCTCGTGTAGATCACGGGCGACCTTGCGATCTGCTCGGTAGGGAGAGATAAAAGAGGTAATGGCGATGGTCGACGAGTCAGCGAAGAGCTTGGCGACTTCGGAGATACGGCGGATGTTCTCGTTTCGGTCAGCCTCGGAGAAGCCAAGGTCCTTGTTCAGACCGAAGCGGACATTGTCGCCGTCGAGGCGATAGGCAGCGACGCCGAGGTGAAGGAGATGCTGCTCAAGCGCAGTGGCGACAGTGGACTTGCCAGAAGCAGAGAGACCGGTCAGCCAGATGGTGAGACCGCGCTGGCCACGCGTCTCGTTACGCTCCTTGCGCGATAAGGAAGGGTGCCAGGTGATGTTGCTGTGAAGCGCGTCATTAGTTAGCGATACGATACCTGTGGTGTTGAGGTGGGATGGAGGTGTAGCGAAGTATGGATGGCGGGGTAATGGATTTGGAGACTGGGAGAGAAGATTCAGAAGCCATGTAGGCACAGTGAGGGCAAGCAGTATACGAGATGAGCGGTTTGTTTTTGACTTACGTAGCCATTGTGCAAGCAAGATATGTTGAGATGGGTACTAGACAGTGAAGAAAGGAAGGGGGAAAAAAGAGCATTCAATGGGTGGAGGGTGAGAATGACAGGCAAGTAATGTACATATTAGGTAGAGTACCAATCGACTTGAACCTAAGTACTAACCTAATAATAGTGATTTCTGACGCCAATTGCGACCTCACGACCTAGATGATAAAAATTTTATACCATCTTTCTAGCTATACGCCTACATGATTCGCTATAGGAGCTTCCCTCAGTGATGTAGTGATTGCCCGCAACTTGCCCTCACGATGTCGTGATCGGGCCATCGGGCGGCAGAAGCCACTGCTACAGACTCCCCGGAGATCCACCTTTATAAAACTACAATCAGCCTATGAGAACTCATATTGAGGATGGCGACATCAGAGGCCTTTTCCCGTCCCATACAAGCCCTTTCGTTAAGTGGCCGGCGCGGACCCAGCGACTCCACGGCGTCTGTCCGATGCGCCGGAAGTCGGCCCCGCAAGAAGGGGAAAAGAGAAAGAAAAAAGAACCCAAACTTTCAACGGAAGATGTTATGTTACTTCTATGTATAATACATGGCAGAGAAGTCGATAGGCCGCGTTCTATCGAGTTTCCTAAAGGAAACGCTCTATGTGTAATTAGAATGTGCTCTTGTTAAATGCTCTGCCGTCCATCATTTCACCTGCTGACTGTGAAGTTCCTCATTCGTCTACCACAACACAACCCGTATAAAATGCACCTGTCACTCCCGTCGCTTGCTCAAAGAAAAGTTGTCATAACACGTGTCATCTAGTCGTTTAACCGATTTTGGGCATCATCTATAAGGCGCATTAGAACGTCACCAGAATATTTGTATCGCACGATGTATGACTTACCGCAGCATACTTGGGCGAGATGAATAGTGCTTGCGCTTCGGCCACTATTGTCGGCTTCTCGCCAGGCTCGGCCAGTAATTCAATATGGCCCCTAACCCAGGCCTTGCGGCCTTCCACCTTGTATGTCTCAGCTCGAAGAACCAGAAAGCTTCCCGCCGGTGTGGGTTTGCGATAGTCTACATTGAGGTTTGCTGTAACTGCAATGTTATGGGGCAGCGCACCGAAGGAGCAACGTCCAAGACCCTCATCCAGCATAGTCGCCAGAAAACCACCATGTACAATGCCAGGGTGGCCGCACAGGTCGTCACCGACATATGCTATAGACACAAGCTGTTTGCCCTTGGGCGCCATCCAGGCGTATGGTGGTACTGGCATTTTCCCCTCGCCGATGAGCGCTCCTCCTGTCAGGCTCCGACTTCGGTACGAGCCGGGCATTTTCATGTGCGGCCGCGATTCGGTGAGTTCGGGGTTGGCGCGGAGCTCTGCAACGAGCGGGTGCTTGTTGATCGTCTCTTCCACCATCTTCGCCTCCTCGTGGTTTGCGACGAATCGCCGCAGGCTCTCTTCGTCCGAGTGAAAGCCCATGCCGTTCGAATGCATCGTGTACCATGTTCCAAAACCGCCGGCGGTACTTGCGCCTACGCCAGCGAGCAACATACCTGCTGCTCTCTTGAAAGCACCACCAGCGGCTGCTGTGGCCGCTATAAGTTAGATTTGTCAGTATATCTTGCGGGTATAAGTGCTTTGAGGGGCGCAGACACACCTCCAGTCGCATGACTGCGGGACTGCGTAGGACGAGCAAACTGTTTGCAAGCTTGCGCTGCAAGACGTCCATTGTGACCGACTTGTTTAGAAAACATAGCGGATTTGTTGTTTTAGAGAGTGAACTCTGTTAACGAAACAAAGGCGAAATTAAAGACAAAAAACCCATCAAGAAAGAAAAAAATAGAGCTTGGGAAATGCGCCGCCTCGGCTTTTGATTTAGATTTAAGGTTGTCTTCATTATCGGCGTTTCCGCTTTGCCTCGGATAGGAGGGTTGGCCTCGGCGTTTATGCACTTAAACGGTAGCTAACGTTGTTTCCGGGTACCCACCTAACGTGGAACAGTGGAACAGTGGAAAGCTGTTGTGAGATAGCTGTTAACATCCCCCTGTCAGATTAGGAGAATGAAATGTATCAGATTGGGAGAATAAAATGATCGCTTATATTTAGGTAAAACCTCAGCAAGATGCCAGAAGTTAAGGGATTTAGATATAGAATTTCCCCTCTTCTAAAAGAAAGAAGATATATAAGCTTTTAAATAATTAAGAGTTTTATTTATAAGAAAAACTACTATAAGTATAATTAAGAAAGAAAGCCTAATACTTACTAAAAATATTTAAAATAATAATTAATTAAATAATTAGGCTTAAATTTAGTAATAAATAGATTAACTAGTATAAGGCCCTAAAGGTTAAATTAAAGAATAAAGATCTATAGGCCTATATTAACCTAATAGTATTTAATAAGCCTACCCTTAAGGTAGTTATATCTATACCTTTTAATATATTAGCAGTAAGACAGTAAAGCATTATAGCTATTTAAGCAATAATTACTATAAAAGTATTATCTTCTTTAATATAAAAAATAGCTATATAAAAAGTTAATCCTTTAGTTATTAAATTAAATAGAAATTATATTAAATATAAAATATAGACTTAATAAATACTATATCTTATAGAGAAAGATTACTAAATAGTTACTATAATAAAGGTAATATATAAAATATATCTAAAGAACTATAAGGACTTAAAGAAAAAGATATCTATTATTTAAGATTAAATATTAAATATAGTAAATAAAAGGATTATAAAGTATTATTTTTTAAAAAATAATATTTTAATAAAATAGGTTTAGTCTCTTTATAATAAATTCTCTTTAATATAAATAAAGTAGAAGTAAAAGGCTTATTAAGTATATAGAGAAGTTTTAGTAAAACCTATATATTATAAATATATAACCTATAAAGAAGTAAGTAACTGGCTTAAGTAATAAAGAACCTTAATTAATAAAGCCTAAAATATAGACCTATAAGAGGCTAAAGAGGCAGATTAGTAGTTTCTTAATTTTATTATAGCTTTAAGGTTAACCCTACTAAAGTTATAGGTAAATGCCTATAGTATTACCTAAATAAATTATATTTAATTTAATACTCTATTTATTAATATAGTAGTAACAGATATTTAGCTAGTATTAGTATTATAGCTAGATATATAAAGAGCTAAAGTAAGCTATAAAGCCTTTTTAATTAAATAAGGGAAAAAGGCTAGAAAAAACTAAAATACCTTAAAGAAGCCTAAATAAAAAAAGTAAAAAGAAAAGAAATATCCTTACTAAAGACCTAATAAAGATAAGGCAAAAAGATATAAAGTATATAAATTAAGGTATACCCTATTAAACTGCTTTTATACTTTCTTTAAAAAGGCCTATATTAGATTTAAACCAGTATAGGCTCTTATTAATTAGGCATAAAGAAGGATAAAAGAAAATAAAAAAAGTATAGCTAATTAAATTAAAAAGCTAAAACTAAAAGGATTAGCCTAACTATATCTAATTAGCTTTACTTAATTAAATGCAGGCCTAATAGTAGCTAACTGTTATCCCTTAAATAAAAGTATATTATTAGATTTAGGAGTAACTATATATATATTTAGGGATATAAAGTAAATAAAGAACCTTAAGGTAGTAGCCTTTAGGGACTTCTTTTAGTTAAAAGTAATATAAATTTTAATAGAAAGATATAGTAAAGTATAAATTAAATTTAAGTTAAATAATAATATATTAAGAATACTATAACTCTATAATATAGCCTTATATATTATATTAGCTATAAACTTAATATTATTTATTAAGCTAAGAAAATAAGGAATTTAATAAAATATAAGCCTAAAAAATAATTATTTATAGTATTTAAATAGAAGTAAATTTAATAAGATCTTAAAGATTAAAGGGTAATAAGTACTTAAATATAAGTATTCTCTTTAAGACCTAGAACTAATATAAGCTAGACTAGCAGTAAATATACTTCCTATCCCTTTAAAATAATATATATATATAATATAAACTAAAAGAAAGCTATTAAGAGGTAATACCTTAATATAGCACTTAAGGTTAGGCCACTTAAGGCCAGAGGCTCTTTAATATCTAACTATATCTATAAAAGGAGTATAAATAAAGTTAGAGATTCTAATAGGAATATAGTAAATAACTACAGTTAACTATAATATATATAGAGTAATAAAAGCTTACTAATTAATATATTATATTCCTTAAGAGTTAGTTTAAATTATAAGTCTAGAAGATTAAATAGCTATAAATTTCTACTTTATATTATTAAAATATATAGGCTATAGTTTAATATAAATATTTATAGATAGAGTATTAGGGTTTACCTAGAACTATTATATAATTAATTAAATAACTTTTACTATTTTTTTAGTGCTAAAAGGCTTCTTAAATATAATAGAAATATAGTACTTTAAGAAAATAAAGGTAATTAAATATAATAATAAGATTATAATAATCTACCTATAAGTATATATTAAAATAGTTTAGTAAGAAATATAATATAAACTATTTACTTTAAATATATAGGCTTAAAATAGTAGTATAAAAAGAGTAACTGCAATTATTATTTAAAAAAGCAGGGCAATAAAGGTAGGTATAAAAATTTTAAAATACCTCTAGCCTAAATTAATAAAAGCAGCTACCTATCTTTATAACTGTATACTATTAATTTAAAGACAGTATAAATTACTATATAAGATATTCTACTTAAAGTATATAGCTAAGCAGTTAGTAAAACCAGACCTATTATACCTTAAAGTATATAAATATAAAGTATTTATATTAATAAAGGATATATAACTATAATGTAATAGATTATATTATTAAACCTCTAGAAGGTAAATTAAATACCTAATAAGATATATATTAAGTAATTTCTATAGGATCTAGAACCTATTAAATAAAGAGGTATTCTTAATGTAGGATATTACCTTTAATAAATATTAATACTTTAATAGAAATATAGTAACCCTTTAAGATAACCTATAGGCCAAAGACCTAACAGTAATAGAGAAATAAATTAAAGAATTAATTTTACTTTAATAAACTTAGCTTAATTTATAGTAAATATATTTAGTAAATAAAGAACTAAATAAAATTACTAATAAAAATATAGAATTTATAAGCCTTAAAGCTAATAACTTAATAAAAATAAATAAGGAATTAAAACTATATATTTAATTTAGATTTAAGTTATTATTAATACCTCTAGAATTACCTTTATTAGGTTTCTTTTATATAATAAAAAATAACCTAAAGGTAAAGAGAGGTAATAAGCCAGTAAGTAAAACCCTTACTAAAATATAAATAAGAAATTATATTTTATTTAATATAGCGTTCCTAGTAGGAATACTATAGTATAAAATATATATAGGTACCTAATAGAAGACCTAAAGTTATAAAAGTTAAGAGAGTCTAGCTAGCTTTAAAAACTTACTAAAAAGAGGGAGCTTACTTTAGCCTCTAAACCAATTTAATGCAAGAAAGTAGGAGGCCTAAAGAGATAGAATAAGCTCTATACTAAATAAGGAAAAGGGGCCTTATATTAGTATATATTAAAAGCTCCTAAAGAGGCTCCTTAGCTTATATATTAATATAAAGAGTTATCTATATTAAGATATAATTTAAAAGGTAAAAGAAGCTTATTTAAAGAGCTATAAACTCTCTTAATTATAGATAGAAGTAGCTAAGATTATAATAAAGGGTTACTAAATACTTAAATATTATTAGGTATATATTTATAAGTTAGATAAATATAGAAAATTCCTAAAAATTAAGGTAAGATTAATAATTTAGAGAGATTAATAGGTAAAGAATAGCTAAGATATATATATAGCTATATTAGCTAGAATATCTTTTAGGGTTTTAATAGTAATTATAATTAGATTTAATTATAAGATGCTTTAGTATAATATAGTTAATATATTTATATAATTAATATTAAATAAAGATATATATATAGAAATGCTAATAGGTTACTAAAAACTTAGTGTAGTCTTTAAGCTATAAAAGGCATTATATAGACTCTAAAGGTTACCTCTTTTATAGTAAAAATACTTTAAGAAAGGTCTATTATATATAGGATTTTATTAAGTACTTAGTAAGGACTGTTATTAGGTTTAAGGCAATATAGTATTTTTCTTTTATATAAATAATTATATCCTTTACTATTTAAAAGAATAAGAAGAAAAGGTAAAAGATTTAATAAAGAAGTTATAAAAGATATATTATATTAAAGGAGGCAAGACCCTATAATAGTTTTTAGGTATTAAGGTTATAAGGGATAAACTAAACTATTACTTATAGCTCTCTTAAGCTATATATATTAATAAAATATAATAATTACTTCTAGATCCTTTATTAAAATATAAAGTAATTATCTTAATAGTATAAGAAGAGTTATTACTATATACTAAATTATTAAGCTTAAAAAGTATAAATAGTTATTAATAAAAAGTAGGTACTATTATATATATTATAGTAATAACTTACCTAAATATTACCTTTATAGCTAGTTAATTAATAAGATTTAACTAAAACCTAAAACTATAATATTATAAAGCAGTAAATAGAGCATTATAGTATCTTACCTAAATTAAAGATTTAGCCCTTTAATTTAAAAGTAATAATAACTCTTTAGTTAATAGGTTACTAATAGCCTTAAATATAAGCTTTATTAATAATTTAGTAAACTATTAAAGCTTATAGGCCTTTACTATATAACTATTTAAAGGAGTAATAAGCTAGTAAGTAAATAAGTAAGATATTATAACTATATTTACTATTAAGGCGGAATTACTTACCTTATTATAAGTAGCTAAAGAGGCTATCTTTATAAGCCGGCTTATATCCTTATTATAAGTTAATTTAGAAGATAAGATCTTTTAGTAAGGCCTTATTAAGCTACTAAAGGTAACTATTTAATATAATAACTTATAAACTATTTAATTAGTTAAGGAGAAATTAGTTAAGCTATATATAAAGCTATAATATATATAGATTTATAACTATTAGCTAAAATAAAAAGTAGTAAATAGGATAGTAGATATAATATATACCCTATTAACTTAGCTAATAGCTAATAGCCTAATTAAAAACCTTATTAATAAGAAATTTTAAAATTTTCTTAAGTAATTAGGGCTTATTAAGATTATAGCAATTAAATAGTAAATAGAAATTATTTTAAATTAAGTTATATAATAAAATAAATACCTAAAAGATTTAATTTAAATTTATTATCTTTAAAAAACCACTAAAATACAGAAGGGGTAAAGCCCTAATAAACGCTTATATAACTAATACTAATTATATAATAAAGACTAAATAACTAAAAACCCTTAGCTAAATTACTTAAAGGTATAAAGAGGCTTAGTAGTGCCTTAATAATAAATAAAAGTAAACTAGCTAAAATAACTAATAAAAATAATACTAATAAAAGTAACTAGAATATTAAAAATAGGGTTATTTAAATACTTATTAAGTAGAGTATAAAGAGCTGGCTTAGCTTTAAATGTAAATAGAAGTTTATTATAGGTCCCCTTGCCCTTAATAGAGATATTCTTATAGGTATTTAGGCAAAAGATTGCTAAATAAAGGCAGGTTATAGCAGAGATATTATAGGCATAAAAAGGCATTATAGAGGCAACTTAAATAGATATTTCCTTAAGAGTAAGTTTAATATTACCCTAAAAACAGGTTAGCTAAAAAGTTAAAAAAGCCTTAATAAAAAATATATAGAAATAAGGCATTAAAGTGCCTAAAGGTCCTAAAGGGATATAATATCTTAAGATTAAATTATAGCAGCTAAAGTGCTATTACTACTAAAGGCAGGGTTATATATATAGTTAGTAATTACTTATTAAGCTATACTATAAGACTTAATTACAGTATAGGCCTACTAGACCTAAATAAGATTAAATTCTTTATTAATAAAATAATCCTAAAGGTATTTAATTACTAAATAATAAGCCTAAATTGTATTAAAGTACTTATAAGAAACTAGCAAAATATTAGCAAAGACCTAATAATTAAGGTAAAGAAATATATATAGAGCTGCATTTCTTTTAGTTATTAGTATAAAAAATATAACACTTTAGTAAGGGGCTAGTACAGTATTAAAGAGAGAGATTATAGTAAATATTATAGATATAATAAAAATATAAGATCTTATTAAGGGACTAATTAATTAGCTAAACCTTTAGATTATAGATAAACTTTTAGAGAATATTTATATAAAAGTTAATATAGAATATAATAATAAAATTATTAAAAATTATAACTAAAGAATTTTAAAGATAAATAAATAAGATATTAATAAAAGCTTACTAAAAACTAATAATTTTAATAAAGTAAAAAAATATAAATACTAAAATTTAGTTATTAAAATAATATAAATATAGACTACCCTATAATAGTCTATTAATATCTTATTAAAGTAATATAATATAATACTTAAATCTTTAAGACTAATATATTACTATTAGAATTATTATATATTAAAGAGAGGTATTAAATTAAAAGAATAAAATAATTGCTTATATTTAGGTAAAACCTTAGTAAAATGCCAGAAGTTAAGGGATTTAGATATAGAATTTCCCCTCTTCTAAAAGAAGGAAGATATATAAGCTTTTAAATAAAATAATTATATTAGATTAGGAGAATGAAATAATTGCTTATATCTAGGTAAAACCTTAGTAAGATGCCAGAAGTTAAGGGATTTAGATATAGAATTTCCCCTCTTCTAGAAGAAGGATAATATATAAGCTTTCTAATAATTAAGAGTCTTATTTATAAGAAAAACTACTATAAGTATAACCGAAAAGGAAAGCCTAATACTTACTAAAGATATTTAAAATAATAACTAATTAAATAATTAGGCTTAAATCTAGTAATAAGTAAATTAGCTAATATAAGGCCCTAAAGGTTAAATTAAAGAATAAAGATCTATAGGCCTATATTAACCTAATAGCATCTAATAAGCCTATCCTTAAGGTAGTTATACCTATACCTCTTAATATATTAGCAGTAGGATAGTAAAGCGCTATAGCTGCCAGAATGGCAATTACTATAAAAGTATTATCTTTATTAATATAAGAGATAGCTATATAAGAAGTTAATCCCTCTATTATTTAACTAGATAGAAACTATACTAAATATAAAATATAGACTTAATAAATACTATATCTTATAGAGAAAGATTACTAAATAGTTACTATAATAAAGGCAATATATAAGATATATCTAAAGAACTATAAGGACTTAAAGAGAAGGATATCTATTATTTAAGATTAAGTATTAAATATAGTAAATAAAGGGATTATAAAGTACTATTTTTTAAAAGATAATATTTTAGTAAAATAGATTTAGTCTCTTTATAATAAATTCTCTTTAATATAAATAAAGTAAAAGTAAGAGGCTTATTAAGTATATAGAAAAGTCTTAATAAAACCTATATACTATAGATATATAACCTATAAAGGAGTAAATAATTAGCTTAAGTAATAGAGGACCTTAATTAATAAAGCCTAAAATATAGGCCTATAAGAGGCTAAAGAGGTAAATTAGTAATTTCTTAATTTTATTATAGCTTTAAGGTTAACCCTACTAGAATTATAGGTAAATGCCTATAGTATTACCTAAATAAATTATATTCAGTTTAATACTTTATCTATTAGCATAATAGCAGTAAATATTTAGCTAGTACTAGCATTATAGCTAGATATATAAAGAGCTAAAGTAAGCTATAAAGCCTTCCTAGTTAAATAAGGGAAAGAGGCTAGAGAAGACTAAAATACCCTAAAGAAGCCTAGGCAAAAGGAGTAAAAAGGAAAGAAGTATCCTTACTAAGGATTTAATAAAGATAAGGCAGGAAAATATAAAGCATATAGATTAAGGTATATCTTATTAAACTGCTTTTATACTTTCCCTAAAAAGGCCTATATTAGGTTTAAACCAGTATAGGCTTTTACTAACTAAATATAAAAAAGGATAAAAGAAAATAAAAAAGGTATAGCTAATTAAATTAAAAAGCTAAAACTAAAAGGATTAGCCTAACTATATTTAGTTAGCTCTATTTAGCTAAATATAGGCCTAATAGTAGCTAACTATTACCTTTTAAATAAAAGTATATTATTAAATTTAGGAGTAATTATATATATATTTAAAGATATAAAGTAAATAAAAAACCTTAAGGCAGTAGCCCTTAAGGACTTCTTTTAGTTAAAAGTAATATAAATCTTAATAGAGAGATATAGTAAAATATAAATTAAACTTAAGTTAAGTAATAATATACTAAAAATACTATAACTCTATAATATAGCCTTATATACTATATTAGCTATAAACCTAATATTATTTATTAAACTAAAAAAATAAGGAATTTAGTAAGATATAAGTCTAGAAAATAATTATCTATAGCATTTAAATAGAAGTAAACTTAATAAAGTCTTAGAGATTAAAAGGTAATAAATGCTTAAATATAAGCATTCTCTTTAAGACTTAAAATTAATATAAGCTAGACTAGCAGTAAATATACTTTCTATCCCTCTAAAATGGTATATATATATAATATAAACTAAAAGAAAGCCATTAAGAGGTAATACCTTAATATAGTACCTAAAGTTAGGCCACTTAGGGCTAGAGGCTTTTTAATGCCTAGCCATATCTATAAGAAGAGTATAGATAAAGTTAAAGATTCTAATAGAAATATAGTAAATAACTATAGTTAACTATAATATATATAAAGTGGTAAAAGCTTACTAATTAATATACTATACTTCTTAAGAGTTAGTTTAAGTTATAAATTTAAGAGATTAAATAGCTATAGACTTCTACCTTATATTACTAGAATATATAGGCTATAATTTAATATAGATATTTATAGATAGAGTATTAGGGTTTACCTAAGACTATTATATAACTAATTAAATAACCCTTACTATCCTTTTAGCGCTAAAAGGCTTTTTAAATATAATAAAAGTATAGTACTTTAAGAAAGTAAAGGTAATTAAATATAATAATAAGATTATAATAATCTATCTATAAGTATATATTAAGATAATTTAGTAAGAAATATAATATAAACTATTTACTTTAAATATATAGGCTTAAAATAGTAATATAAAAAGAGTAGCTATAGTTATTATTTAGAAAAGTAGGGCAATAAAGGCAGGTATAAAAATTCTAAAATACCTCTAACTTAAATTAATAAAGGTAGCTACCTATCTTTATAACTATATACTATTAGTTTAGAGATAGTATAAATTACTATATAAAATATTCTATTTAAAGTATATAGCTAAATAGTTAGTAAAACCAGACCTATTATACCTTAAAGTATATAGATATAAAGTATTTATACTAATAAAGGATATATAACTATAATATAATAGATTATATTATTAAACCCCTAAAGGATAGATTAAATACCTAATAGGATATATATTAAGTAATTTCTATAGGATTTAGAACCTATTAAATAAGGAAGTATTTTTAATATAGGATATTACCTTTAATAAATATTAATGCTTTAATAGAAATATGGCAACCCTTTAAGATAATTTATAGGCTAAAGACCTAGTGGCGATAGAGAAATAAATTAAGGAATTAATCTTACTTTAATAAACTTAGCCTAATCTATAGTAAAGGCATTTAATAAATAAAGAACTAAATAAAATTATTAATAAAAATATAAAATTTATAAGCCTTAAAGCTAATAATTTAGTGAAGATAGATAAGGAATTAGAACTATATATTTAGTTTAGATTTAAGCTATTATTAATATCTCTAGAATTACCTCTATTAGGTTTTTTCTATATAATAAAAGATAACCTAAAGGTAAAGAGAGGTAGTAAGCCAGTAAGTAAAACCCTTACTAAGATATAAATAAGAAATTATATTTTATTTAATATAGTATTTCTAATAGGGATACTGCAATATAAAATATATATAGATATCTAATAGAAGACTTAAGGTTATAAGAGTTAAGAGAGTCTAGCTAGCTTTAAGAACTTGCTAGAGAGAGGGAGCTTACCTTAGCCTCTAAACTAATTTAATATAGGAAAGTAAGAGGCCTAAAGGGATAGGATAAGCTCTATACTAGGCAAGGAAAAAAGGCCTTATATTAGTATATATTAAAAGCTCCTAAAGAGGCTCCCTAGCTTATATATTAATATAAAGAGTTATTTATACTAAAATGCAATCTAAAAGGCAGAAGAAGCTTATTTAAAGAGCTATAAACTCTCTTAATTATAAATAGAAGTAGCCAAGACTACAGTAAAGGGTTACTAAATACTTAGATATTACTAGATATATATCTATAAGTTAAATAAATATAAAAGATTCCTAAAAATTAAGGCAAGATTAGTAGTTTAGAAAGACTAATAGGTAAAGGATAGCCAAGATATATATATAGCTATACTGGCCAGAATATCTTTTAGGGTTTTAATAGCAATTATAACCAGATTTAACTATAAGATATTTTAGTATAATGTAGTTAATATATTTATATAATTAATATTAAATAAAGATATATATATAGAAATGCTAATAGGTTATTAAAAATCTAATGTGGTCTTTAAGCTATAAAAGGCATTATATAGACTCTAAAGGTTACCTCTTTTATAATAAAAATACTTTAAGAAAGGTCTATTATATATAGGATTTTACTAAGTACTTAGTAAAGACTGTTATTAAGTCTAAGGCAATATAGTATTTTTCTTCTATATAGATAACTGTATTTTCTGCTACCTAAAGGAATAAGAAGAAAAGGCAAAAGATCTAATAAAGAAGTTATAAGAGATATATTATATTAAAGGAGGCAAGACCTTATAATAGTTCTTAGGCATTAAGGTTATAAGAGATAGACTAAACCATTACCTATAGCTCTCTTAAGCTATATATATTAATAAAATATAATAATTATTTCTAGACCTCCTATTAAAATATAAAGTAATTATCTTAATAGTATAAAAAGAGTTATTACTATATATTAAATTATTAAGCTTAAAAAGTATAAATAGTTATTAATAGAAAGTAGGTATTATTATATATACTGCAGTAATAACTTGCCTAGATATTGCCTTTATAGCTAGCCAATTAGTAAGATTTAACTAAAACCTAAGACTATAATATTATAAAGCGGCAGATAGAGTACTATAGTATTTTACCTAAACTAAAGACTTAACCCTTTAATTTAGAAGTAATAATAACTCTTTAGTTAATAGGTTATTAATAGCCTTAAATATAAGCTTTATTAATAACTTAGTAAACTATTAAAGCTTATAGGCCTTTATTATATAACTATTTAGAAAAGTAATAAGCTAGTAAGTAAATAAGTAAGATACTATAACTATATCTACTATTAAGGCAGAATTACTTGCCCTATTATAAGTAGCTAAAGAGGCTATCTTTATAAGCCAGCTTATATCCTTATTATAAGTCAATCTAGAAGATAAGATCCTTTAGTAAGGCCCTGTTAAGCCACTAAAGGTAACTATTTAATATAATAACTTATAAACTATTTAACTAGTTAAGGAGGAATTAATTAAGCTATATATAAAGCTATAATATATATAGATTTATAACTATTAGCTAAAATAAGAAGTAATAAATAGGATAGTAGATATAATATATACCCTATTAATTTAGCTAATAGCTAATAGCCTAATTAAAAACCTTATTAATAAGAAATTCTAAAATTTTCTTAAGTAACTAAAGCTCGCCAAAATTATAGCAATTAAATAGCAAATAGAAATTATTTTAGATTAAGTTATATAATAAAATAGATACTTAAAAGATTTAGTTTAGATTTATTACCCCTAAAAAACTATTAAAATATAGAAGGGGTAAAGCCCTAATAAACGCTTATATAACTAACGCTAACTATATAATAAAGACTAGAAAACTAAAAACCCCTAGCTAAATTACTTAAGGATATAAAGAGGCTTAGTAGTATCTTAGTAATAGGTAGAAATAGACTGGCTAGAATAACTAATAGAAGTAATGCTAATAAAAGCAACTAAAATATTAAGAATAAGGTTATCTAAATACTTATTAAGTAAAGTATAAAAAGCTAGCTTAGCTTTAAATATAGATAGGAGTTTATTACAGGTCCCCTTACCCTTAATAGGGATATCCTTATAGGTATTTAGGCAAAAGATTGCTAAATAAAGGTAAGTTATAGTAGAAATATTATAGGCATAGAGGGGCATTATAAAGATAACTTAAGTAGATACTTCCTTAGAAGTAAGTTTAATACTACCTTAAAAATAGGTTAACTAAGAAGTTAGAAAAGCCTTAATAAAAAATATATAGAAATAAGGCACTAAAATGCCTAAAGGTCCTAAAGGGATATAATATCTTAAGACTGAATTATAGCAGCTAGAGTGCTATTACTATTAGAGGCAGGGTTATATATACAGTTAGTAACTACTTACTAAGTTACACTATAAGACTTAATTATAATATAGGCCTGCTAGACCTAAATAGGATTAAGTTCTTTATTAGTAAAACAATCCTAAAGGCACTTAATTGCCAGATAGTAAGCCTAAACTGTACTAAAATACTTATAAAAAACCAGTAAAATATTAATAAAGACCTAATAATTAAGGTAAAGAAATATATATAAAGCTATATTTCTTTTAGTTATTAATATAAAAAATATAATACTTTAGTAAGAGGCCAGTATAGTATTAAAGAGAGAGATTATAATAAATATTATAAATATAGTAAAAATATAAGATCTTACTAAAGGATTAATTAATTAATTAAATCTCTAGATTATAGATAAACTTTTAGAGAATATTTATATAGAAGTTAATATAAAATATAATAATAAAACTATTAGAAATTATAACTAAAGAATTTTAAAGATAAGTAAATAAGATATTAATAAAAGCTTACTAAAAACTAATAATTTTAGTAGGGCAGAAAAATATAAATATTAAAATCTAATTACTAAAATAATATAAGTATAGACTACTTTATAATAGTCTATTAATATCTTACTAAAGTAATATAATATAATACTTAAATCTTTAAGACTAGTATATTACTATTAAAATTATTATATACTAAAGAGAGGTATTAGATTAAGAGAATAAAATAATTGCTTATATTTAGGTAAAACCTTAGCAAGATGCTAAAAGTTAAGGGATTTAGATATAGAATTTCCCCTCTTCTAGAAGAAGGACAATACACAAGCTTTCTAACAGATTGCTTATATTTAGGTAAAACCTCAATAAGATGCTAGAAGTTAAGGGATTTAAATATAGAATTTCCCCTCTTCTAGAAGAAAGATAATATATAAGCTTTTTAATAATTAAGAGTCTTATTTATAAGAAAAACTACTATAAATATAACTAAAAAGGAAAGCCTAATACTTACTAAAGATATTTAGAATAATAACTAATTAAATAATTAGGCTTAAATTTAGTAATAAGTAAATTAGCTAGTATAAGGCCCTAAAGGTTAAATTAAAGAATAAGGATCTATAGGCCTATATTAACCTAATGGCATTTAATAAGCCTACCCTTAAGGTAGTTATATTTATACCTCTTAATATATTAGCAGTAAGACAGTAAAGCGCTATAGCTGCTAAAGCAGTAATTACTATAAAAGTATTATCTTTATTAATATAAAAGATAGCTATATAGGAAGTTAATCTCTTTATTATTAAATTAAATAGAAACTATATTAAATATAAAATATAGACTTAATAAATACTATATCTTATAAAGAAAGATTACTAAATAGTTATTATAATAAAGGCAATATATAAGACATATTTAAAGAACTATAAGGACTTAAAGAGAAAGATATCTATTATTTAAGATTAAGTATTAAATATAGTAAATAAAGGGATTATAAGGTACTATTTTTTAGAAGATAATACTTTAGTAAAATAGATTTAGTCTTTTTATAATAAGTTCTCCTTAATATAAATAAAGTAAAAGTAAAAGGCTTATTAAGTATATAGAGAAGTCTTAATAAAATCTATATACTATAAATATATAACCTATAAAGGAGTAAGTAACTGGCTTAAGTAATAGAGAACTTTAATTAATAAAGCCTAAAATATAGGCCTATAAGAGGCTAAAGAGGTAGATTAGTGGTTTCCTAATTTTATTATAGCTTTAAGGTTAACCTTACTAGAGTTATAGGTAAATACCTATAATATTACCTAAATAAATTATATTTAGTTTAATACTCTATCTATTAATATAGTAGTAGTAGATATTTAGCTAATATTAGCATTATAGCTAGATATATAGAGAGCTAAAATAAGCTATAAAGCCTTTCTAGTTAAATAAGGGGAAGAGGCTAGAGAAAATTAAAATACCTTAAAGAAGCCTAAATAAAAGAAGCAAAAAGGAAAGAAGTATTCTTACTAAAGACCTAATAAAGATAAGGCAGAAAGATATAAAGTATATAGATTAAGGCATACCTTATTAAACTGCTTTTATACTTTCTTTAAGAAGGCCTATATTAGGTTTAAACTAGTATAGGCTCTTATTAATTAGGTATAAAAAAGGATAAAAGAAAATAAGAAAGGTATAGTTAATTAAATTAAGAAGCTAAAATTAAAAGAATTAGCCTAACTATTATTAGATTGGGAGAATAAAATAATTACTTATATTTAGGTAAAACCTTAGCAAGATACCAGAAGTTAAGGGATTTAAATATAGAATTTCCCCTCTTCTAGAAGAAGGAATATATATAAGCTTTTAAATAATTAAGAGTCTTATTTATAAGAAAAACTACTATAAGTATAACTAAAAAGGAAAGCCTAATACTTACTAAAGACATTTAAAATAATAACTAATTAAATAATTAGGCTTAAATTTAATAATAAGTAAATTAGCTAGTATAAGGCCCTAAAGGTTAAATTAAAGAATAAGGATTTATAGGCCTATATTAACCTAATAGCATCTAATAAGCCTACCCTTAAGGTAGTTATACCTATACCCCCTAATATATTAACAGTAGGATAGTAAAGCGCTATAGCCGCCTAAGTGATAACTACTATAAAAGTATTATCTTTCTTAATATAAAAGATAGCTATATAAAAAGTCAATCCTCTAGTTATTAAACTAAATAGAAATTATATTAAATATAAAATATAAACTTAATAAATACTATATCTTATAGAGAAAGATTACTAAATAGTTACTATAATAAAGGCAATATATAAAATATATCTAAAGAACTATAAGGACTTAAAGAGAAGGATATCTATTATTTAAAATTAGGTGCTAAATATAGTAAATAAAGAAATTATAAGGTACTATTTTTTAAAAGATAATACTTTAGTAGAATAGGTTTAGTCTCTCTATAATAAGTTCTCCTTAATATAAATAGAGTAAAAGCAGGAGGCTTGCTAAGTATATAAAGAAGTCTTAGTAAAACCTATATACTGTAAATATATAATCTATAAAGGAGTAAGTAACTGGCTTAAGTAATAGAGAACCTTAATTAATAAAGCCTAAAATATAGGCCTATAAGAGGCTAAAGAGGTAAATTAATAGTTTCCTAATTTTATTATAGCTTTAAGGTTAACCCTACTAAAATCATAAGTAAATGCCTATAGTATTACCTAAATAAATTATATTTAGTTTAATATTCTATTTATTAGTATAATAATAGTAAATATTTAGCTAGTATTAGTATTATAGCTAGATATATAGAGAGCTAAAGTAAATTATAGAGCCTTTTTAGTTAAATAAGAGGAAGAGGCTAGAAAAGATTAAAATACCTTAAGGAAGCCTAGGTAAAAAGAGCAAAAAGGAAAGAAATATCCTCGCTAAAGACCTGGCAAAAATAAGGCAAGAAGATATAAAGTATATAGATTAAGGCATACCCTATTAAACTGCTTTTATACTTTCCTTAAAAAGGCCTATATTAGGTTTAAATCAGTATAGGCTTTAGCTAACTAGGCATAAAAAAGGATAGAAAAAAATAAGGAAGGTATAGCTAATTAAGTTAAAAAGCTAAAATTAAAAGGATTAGCCTAATTATATTTAGTTAGCTCTGTTTAGTTAAATGTAGGCCTAATAGTAGCTAATTATTACCCCTTAAATAAAAGTATATTATTAAATTTAGAAGTAACTATATATATATTTAGGGATATAAAGTAAATAAAGAACTTTAAGGCAGTAGCCCTTAGGGACTTCTTTTAGTTAAAAGTAATATAAATCTTAATAAAAAGATATAATAAAGTGTAAATTAAACTTAAGTTAAGTAATAATATATTAAGAATACTGTAACTCTATAATATAGCCTTATATATTATATTAGCTATAAACTTAATATTATTTATTAAGTTAAGAAAATAAGGAATTTAATAGAATATAAGCCTAAGAAATAATTATTTATAGTATTTAAATAGAAGTAAATTTAATAAGGTTTTAAAGATTAAAAAGCAATAAATACTTAAATATAAGTATTTTCTTTAAGACCTAGAATTAATATAAGCTAAATTAGCAGTAAATATATTTCCTATCTCTCTAAAATGGCATATATATATAATATAGATTAAGAGAAAGCCATTAAGAGGTAATACCTTAATATAGCACTTAAAGTTAGGCCATTTAGGGCTAAAGGCTTTTTAATATTTAGCTATATCTATAAAAGGAATATAAATAAAGTTAGAGATTTTAATAGAAATATAGTAAATAATTACAGTTAACTGTAATATATATAAAGTGGCAAAAGCTTACTAATTAGTATACTATACTCCTTAAGAGTTAATTTAAGTTATAAGTCTAGGAAATTAAATAGCTATAAACTTCTACCTTATATTATTAAGATATATAGGCTATAGTTTAATATAAATATTTATAGATAGAGTATTAGGGTTTACTTAAAACTATTATATAATTAATTAAATAACCCCTACTATCTTTTTAGCGCTAAAAGGCTTCTTAAATATAATAGAAGTATAGTACTTTAAGAAAGTAAAGGTAATTAAATATAATAATAAGATTATAATAACCTACTTATAAGTATATACTAAGATAGTTTAGTAAGGAATATAATATAAACTATTTACTTTAAATATATAGGCTTAAAATAGTAATATAAAAAGAGTAACTATAGTTATTATTTAGAAAAGTAGGGCAATAAAGGTAGGTATAAAAATTCTAGAATACCTCTAGCCTAAATTAATAAAGGCAGTTATCTATCTCTATAACTATATGCTATTAGTTTAAAGATAGTATAAGTTACTATATAAGATATTTTACTTAAAGTATATAGCTAAGCAGTTAGTAAAACCAGACCTATTATACCTTAAAGTATATAGATATAAAGTATTTATATTAATAAAGGATATATAACTATAATGTAATAGATTATATTATTAAACCCCTAAAGGGTAGATTAAATACCTAATAGGATATATATTAAGTAATTTCTATAGAATTTAAAACCTATTAAATAAGGAGGTATTCTTAATATAGGATATTACCTTTAATAAATATTAGTACTTTAATAGAAATATAGCGACCCTTTAAGATAACCTATAGGCTAAAGATCTAGCAGTAATAGAGAAATAAATTAAGGAATTAATCTTATTTTAATAAACTTAGCCTAATCTATAGTAAATATATTTAGTAAATAAAGAATTAAATAAAATTACTAATAAAAATATAGAATTTATAAGCCCTAAAGCTAATAACTTAGCAAAGATAGGCAAGGAATTAGAACTATATATCTAGTTTAGATTTAAGCTATTATTAATACCTCTAGAATTACCTCTATTAGGTTTCTTTTATATAATAGAAAATAACCTAAAGGTAAAGAGAGGTAATAAGTCAGTAAGTAAAACCTTTATTAAGATATAAATAAGAAATTATATTTTATTTAATGCAGTATTCTTAATAGAGATACTATAATATAAAATATATATAAATACCTAATAGAAGACTTAAGGTTATAAGAGTTAAGAAAGTCTAGCTAACTTTAAGAACTTATTAAAAAGAGAGAGCTTATTTTAGCCTTTAAATTAATTTAGTATAGGAAAGTAAGAGGCCTAAAGGGATAGGATAAGCTCTATATTAGGCAAGGAAAAAAGGCCTTATATTAATATATATTAAAAGCTCCTAAAGAGGCTCTCTAGTTTATATATTAATATAAAGAGTTATTTATATTAGGATATAATTTAAAAGGCAGAAGAAGCTTATTTAAAGAGCTATAAACTCTCTTAATTATAGATAGAAGTAGCTAAAACTATAGTAAAGGGTTACTAAATACTTAAATATTACTAGATATATATCTATAAGTTAAATAAATATAAAAGATTCTTAAAAATTAAGGTAAGATTAGTAATCTAGGGAGACTAATAGGTAAAGGATAGCTAAGATATATATATAGCTATACTGGCCAGAATATCTTTTAAGATTTTAATAGTAATTATAACTAGATTTAACTATAAGATACTTTAGTATAATGCAGTTAATATATTTATATAATTAATATTAAATAAAGATATATATATAGAAATGCTAATAGGTTACTAAAAACCCGGTATAGTCCTTAAGCTATAAAAGGCATTATATAGATTTTAAAGGTTACCTCTCTTATAGTAAAAACACTTTAAGAAAGGTCTATTATATATAGAATTTCGCTAAGTATTTAGTAAGGACTGTTATTAGGTCTAAGGCAATATAGTATTTTTCTTCTATATAGATAACTATATCTTTTACTACCTAAAGGAATAAGAAAAAAAGGTAAAAGATTTAATAAAGAAGTTATAAAAGATATATTATATTAAAGAAGGCAAGATCCTATAATAGTTTTTAGGTATTAAGGTTATAAGGGACAGACTGAACTATTACCTATAGCTCTCTTAAGCTATATATATTAATAAAATGCAATAATTACTTCTAGATCTCTTACTAAAATATAAAGCAGTTATCTTAATAATATAAAAAGAGTTATTACTATATATTAAATTATTAAGCCTAAAAAGTATAAATAGTTACTAATAGAAAGTAGGTACTATTATATATACTGTAGTAATAACTTGCCTAAATATTGCCTTTATAGCTAGTTAATTAGTAAGATTTAATTAAAACCTAAAACTATAATATTATAAAGTAATAGATAGAGCACTATAGTATCTTACCTAAACTAAAGACTTAGCCCTTTAATTTAGAAGTAATAATAACTCTTTAGTTAATAGGTTATTAGTAGCCTTAAATATAAGCTTTACTAATAACTTAATAAACTGTTAAAGCTTATAGGCCTTTACTATATAACTATTTAAAAGAGTAATAAACTAATAAGTAAATAAATAAGATACTATAACTATATTTACTATTAAGGCAGAATTACTTGCCTTATTATAAGTAGCCAAAAAGGCTATCTTTATAAGCTGGCTTATATCCTTATTATAAGTTAATTTAAAAGATAAGATCCCTTAATAAGGCCTTATTAAGCCATTAAAAGTAACTATTTAATGCAATAACTTATAAACTATTTAACTAATTAAGGAGGAATTAATTAAGCTATATATAAAGCTATAATATATATAGATCTATAACTATTAGTTAAAATAAGAAGTAGTAAATAAGACAGTAAATATAATATATACCCTATTAACTTAATTAATAGCTAATAGCCTAACTAAAAACCTTACTAATAAAAAATTCTAAAATTTTCTTAAGTAATTAAGGCTTATTAAAATTATAGCAATTAAATAGTAAATAGAAATTATTTTAAATTAGGTTATATAATAAAATAAATACCTAAAAGATTTAATTTAAATTTATTACCCCTAAAAAACCACTAAAATATAGAAAAGGTAAAGCCTTAATAAATACTTATATAACTAATATTAACTATATAATAAAGACTAAAAAACTAAAAACCCCTAGCTAAATTACTTAAAGGTATAAGAAGGCTTAGCAGCACCTTAATAATAGGCAGAAGTAAACTGGCTAAAATAACTAATAGAAATAATGCCAGTAAAAGCAACTAAAATATTAAAAATAGGGTTATTTAAATACTTATTAAGTAAAGTATAAAAAGCCAGCTTAGCTTTAAATATAAATAGGAGTTTATTATAAGTCCCCTTACCTTTAATAGAGACATTCTTATAGGTATTTAGGCAAAGGATTGCTAAATAAAAGTAGATTATAGTAGAGATATTATAAATATAGAGAGGCATTATAGAGATAACTTAAGTAAATACTTCCTTAAAAGTAAGTTTAATATTACCTTAAAAATAGATTAGCTAAAAAGTTAAAAAAGCCTTAATAAAAAATATATAGAAATAAGGCATTAAAGTGCCTAAAGGTCCTAAAGAGATATAATATCTTAAGACTAAATTATAGTAGCTAAAGTGCTGCTATTACTAAAGGCAGGGTTATATATATAGTTAATAATTACTTACTAAACTATACTATAAGACTTAATTATAGTATAGGCCTACTAGACCTAAATAGGATTAAGTTTTTTATTAATAAAATAATCCTAAAGGCACTTAATTATTAAGTAGTAAGCCTAAACTGTATTAAAGTATTTATAAAGAACTAGCAAAATATTAGTAAAGACCTAATAATTAAGGTAAAGAAATATATATAGAGCTATATTTCTTTTAGTTATTAATATAGAAAATATAATACTTTAATAAGGGGCTAGTATAATATTAAAGAGAGAGATTATAGTAAATATTATAAATATAGTAAAAATATAAAATCTTACTAAAGGACTAATTAATTAATTAAACCTTTAGATTATAAATAAACTTTTAAAGAATATTTATATAGAAGTTAATATAGAATATAGTAATAAAATTATTAGAAATTATAACTAAAGAATTTTAAAGATAAGTAAATAAGATATTAATAAAAGCTTACTAAAAACTAATAATTTTAATAAGGCAGAAAAATATAAATATTAAAATTTAATTACTAAAATAATATAAATATAGACTACTTTATAACAGTCTATTAATATCTTATTAAAGTAATATAATATAATACTTAAATTTTTAAAATTAATATATTACTATTAAAATTATTATATACTAAAGAGGGGTATTAGATTAAGAAAATAAAATAATTACTTATATTTAGATAAAACCTTAGCAAGATACTAAAAGTTAAGGGATTTAAATATAGAATTTCCCCTCTTCTAAAAGAAGGAATATATACAAGCTTTTAAATAACTATATCCAGTTAGCTCCGCTTAGCTAAGTGCAGGCCTAATAGTAGCTAATTATTACCCTTTAAATAAAAGTATATTATTAGATTTAGGAGTAACTATATATATATTTAAAGATATAAAGTAAATAAAGAACCTTAAGGCAATAGCCCTTAAAGACTTCTTTTAGTTAAGAGTAATATAGGTCTTAATAGAGAGATATAGTAAAGTATAAATTAAACTTAAGTTAAGTAATAGTATACTAAAAATACTATAACTCTATAATATAGCCTTATATACTATATTAGCTATAAACCTAATATTATTTACTAAGCTAAAAAAATAAGGAATTTAATAGGATATAAGCCTAAAAAACAATTATTTATAGCATTTAAATAAAAGTAAACTTAATAAGGTCTTAAAGATTAAAAGGCAATAAGTACTTAAATATAAGCATTCTCCCTAAGACCTAAAACTAATATAAGCTAGACTAGCAGTAAATATACTTCCTATCCCTCTAAAATAGCATATATATATAATATAGACTAAAAAAAAAGCTATTAAGAGGTAATACCTTAATATAGCACTTAAGGTTAGGCCACTTAAGGCCAGAAGCTCTTTAATACCTAGCCATATCTATAAGAGGAGTATAAATAAAGTTAAAAATTCTAATAGAAATATAGTAAATAACTATAGTTAACTGTAATATATATAAAGTAGCAAAAGCTTACTAACTAATATACTATACTTCTTAAGAGTTAGTTTAAATTATAAGTCTAGGAAATTAAATAACTATAAACTTCTACCTTATATTACTAAAATATATAGGCTATAGTTTAGTATAGATATTTATAGATAGAGTATTAAGGTTTACCTAAGACTATTATATAACTAATTAGATAACCCCTACTATTCTCTTAGCACTAAAAGGCTTTTTAAATATAATAAAAATATAATACTTTAAGAAAGTAAAGGTAATTAAATATAATAATAAGATTATAATAATCTATCTATAAATATATATTAAAATAATTTAGTAAGAAATATAATATAAACTATCTGCTCTAAATATATAGGCTTAAAATAGTAATATAAAAAGAGTAACTATAATTATTATCTAGAAAAGTAGGGCAATAAGGGTAGGTATAAAAATTCTAAAATACCTCTAGCCTAAATTAATAAAGGCAGCTACCTATCTCTATAACTATATACTATTAGTTTAGAGATAGTATAAATTACTATATAAAATATTCCACTTAAAGTATATAGCTAAGTAGTTAGTAAAACCAGACCTATTATACCTTAAAGTATATAGATATAAAGCGTTTATATTAATAAAGGATATATAACTATAATATAATAGATTATATTATTAAACCCCTAAAGGATAGATTAAATATTTAATAGGATATATATTAAATAATTCTTATAGAATCTAAAACCTATTAAATAAGAAGGTATTCTTAATGTAAGATATTACCTTTAATAAATATTAGTACTTTAATAGAAATATAGTAACCCTTTAAGATAACCTATAGGCTAAAGACCTAGTAGTAATAGAGAAATAAATTAAGGAATTAATCTTATTTTAGTAAACTTAGCCTAATTTATAATAAAGACATCTAGTAAATAAAAAACTAAATAAAATTATTAATAAAAATATAGAATTTATAAGCCCTAAAGCCAATAACTTAATAAAGATAGGTAAGAAATTAAAACTATATATTTAGTTTAAATTTAAGTTATTATTAATACCTCTAAAATTACCTTTATTAGGTTTTTTCTATATAATAGAAAATAACCTAAAGGTAAAAAGAGGTAATAAGCCAATAAGTAAAACCCTTACTAAAATATAAGTAAGAAATTATATTCTATTTAATATAGCATTTTTAATAGGGATATTATAATATAAAATATATATAAATACCTAATAAAAGACCTAAAGTCACAAGAGTTAAGAGAGTCTAGCTAGCTTTAAGAACTTACTAAAAAGAGGGAGCTTACTTTAGCCTCTAAATTAATCTAGTATAGGAAAGCAGGAGGCCTAAAGGGATAGAATAAACTCTATACTAAATAAGGAAAAAGGGCCTTATATTAATATATATTAAAAGCTCTTAAAGAGGCTCCTTAGCTTATATATTAATATAAAGAGTTATCTATACTAAAATACAATCTAAAAGGCAGAAAAAGCTTATTTAAAGAGCTATAAACTCTCTTAATTATAGATAGAAATAGCTAAAATTATAGTAAAGGGTTACTAAATACTTAAATATTATTAAATATATATTTATAAGTTAAATAAATATAGAAAATTCCTAAAAATTAAGGTAAGATTAGTAGTTTAGGGAGACTAATAGGTAAAGAATAGCTAAAATATATATATAGCTATACTGGCTAGAATATCTTTTAGGGTTTTAATAGCAATTATAACTAGATTTAACTATAAGATACTCTAGTATAATATAGTTAATATATTTATATAATTAATATTAAATAAAGATATATATATAAAAATGCTAATAGGTTATTAAAAACCTAGTATAATCCTTAAGCTATAAAAGGCATTATATAGACTTTAAAGGTTACCTCTCTTATAGTAAAAACACTTTAAGAAAGGTCTATTATATATAGGATTTTACTAAATACTTAATAAAGACTATTATTAGGTTAAAGGCAATATAGTATTTTTTTTCTATATAAATAACTATATCCTTTATTACCTAAAGAAATAAAAAGAAAAGGCAAAAGATTTAATAAAAAAGTTATAAGAGATATATTATATTAAAGAAGGCAAGACCCTATAATGGTTTTTAGGCATTAAAGTTATAAGGGACAGACTAAACCATTACCTATAGCTCTCCTAAGCTATATATATTAATAAAATGCAATAATTACTTCTAGACTTCCTACTAAAATATAAAGCAGTTATCTTAATAGCATAAGAAGAGTTATTATTATATACTAAATTATTAAGCCTAAAAAGTATAAATAGTTACTAATAGAAAGTAAGTACTATTATATATACTGCAGTAATAACTTGCCTAAATATTGCCTTTATAGCTAGCCAATTAATAAGATTTAATTAAAACCTAGAATTATAATATTATAAAGTAATAAATAGAGCACTATAGTATCTTACTTAAATTAAAGATTTAGCCTTTTAATTTAAAAGTAATAATAACTCTTTAGTTAATAGGTTATTAATAGCCTTAAATATAAGCTTTATTAATAACTTAATAGACCATTAAAGCTTATAGGCCTTTACTATATAACTATTTAGAGGAATAATAAGCTAATAAGTAAATAAGTAAGATACTATAACTATATTTACTATTAAGGCAGAATTACTTGCCTTATTATAAGTAGCTAAAAAGGCTATCTTTATAAGCTAGCTTATATCTTTATTATAAGTTAATTTAAAAGATAAGATTTCTTAGTAAGGCCCCGCTAAGCTACTAAAGGTAACTATTTAATGCAATAACTTATAAACTATTTAACTAGTTAAGGAGGAATTAGTTAAGCTATGCATAAAGCTATAATATATATAGATCTATAACTATTAGCTAAAATAAGAAGTAATAAATAGGATAGTAAATATAATATATACCCTATTAACTTAATTAATAGCTAATAGTTTAATTAAAAACCTTATTAATAAGAAATTTTAAAATTTTCTTAAGTAACTAAAGCTTACTAAAATTATAGTAATTAAATAGCAGATAGAAATTATTTTAAATTAAGTTATATAATAAAATAAATACTTAAAAGATTTAATTTAAATTTATTACCTTTAAAAAACTACTAAAGTATAGAAAGGGTAAAGCCTTAATAAATACTTATATAACTAATACTAATTATATAATAAAAACTAAAAAACTAAAAACCCTTAACTAAATTACTTAAAGGTATAGAAAGGCTTAGTAGTGCCTTAATAATAGGCAGGAGTAAACTGGCTAAAATAACTAATAGAAGTAATACCAGTAAAAGTAATTAAAACATTAAAAATAGGGTTATTTAAATACTTATTAAGTAAAGTATAAAAAGCTAGCTTAACTTTAAATATAGATAGGAGTTTATTATAAGTCCCTTTACCCTTAATAGAGATATCCTTATAGGTATTTAGGTAAAGGATTGCTAAATAAAAGCAGATTGCAGTAAAGATATTATAGGCATAAAGAGATATTATAAAAATAACCTAAATAAATACTTCCTTAAGAGTAAGTTTAATATTACCTTAAAAATAGATTAGCTAAAAAGTTAAAAAAGCCTTAATAAAAAATATATAGAAATAAGGCACTAAAGTGCCTAAAGGTCCTAAAAGGATATAATATCTTAAGACTAAATTATAGCAGCTAAAGTGTTATTACTACTAAAAGCAGAATTATATATATAATTAATAACTACTTATTAAACTGTACTATAAGACTTAATTGCAGTATAGGCCTACTAGACTTAAATAGGATTAAGTTCTTTATTAATAAAACGATCCTAAAGGCACTTAATTGCCAGATAGTAAGCCTAAATTATACTAAAGTACTTATAAAAAACCGGCAAAATATTAATAAAGACCTAGCAATTAAGGTAAAGAAATATATATAAAGCTATATTTCTTTTAGTTATTAATATAAAAAATATAATATTTTAATAAAAGGCCAGTATAATATTAAAGAGAGAGATTATAGTAAATATTATAAATACAGTAAAAATATAAAAGCTTACTAAAAGATTAATAATTTTAATAAGGTAAAAAAATATAAATACTAAAATCTAATTACTAAAATAATATAAGTATAGACCATTTTATAATAGTCTACTAATATCTTACTAAAGTAATATAATATAATACTTAAATCTTTAAGATTAGTATATTACTATTAGAATTATTATATATTAAAAAGAGATATTAGATTAGGAGAATAAAATAATTACTTATATTTAGGTAAAACCTTAGTAAGATGCTAGAAGTTAAGGGATTTAAATATAGAATTTCCTCTCTTCTAGAAGAAAGACAATACACAAGCTTTCTAACACCCCCACCCAAAGACCGGCCACCCCCACAGACTGGCCACCTTATACTAATAGATAAGAAAAATAAAAGATTTTATAATAAAGGTTCTATAAGCTTATATAAGCTAAAAGCTTTTTATTATATATTTACTAATATATATATTTTAAAAACAATTTATTTATATAATATACCTTTTTTAAATCTATTTATAAGTTTATATAAAATTAATATAGTAATTAAGAAAATAAGTTTTTAAGAATTCTTATAATTAATTAAATAAAAATACTATTATAATAAGCTCTTTATTATATAATAGCTATAAAATCTTAAAAAAATCTTAAATTGTTTTATTATAATATATATTTTTTATTAATTTTAATTTTAATTTAAAAGTTTAATAGTATTAAATTTTAAAGTTTTTTAAAAATTAAATATTAAATTCTAAAAATTAAATATAAAGCTATTATTAATTAAATTAATTTTATTATAAAGTTAAAATTACTATAATAATAATATTTATTATTTATATAACTTATTTACTATATAAACCTTTATTTTTATATAATTTTAATATAAAAATATTTAAATATTATAGTAAATAGGTAATAGCTAGATAGGCATAATAGTATTATATTAACTAAAGCTTAAGGAAGCAGGATTTCTATTTAAGGGGTTTTTATAATAGACTTAAGGGGATCCTAAGATTATATAATAAGAGGCTAGTTAGCCTTATTATTAAGGTATTATTATAATTATCCTTCCTTTCTTAAGTAGCTATCCTTAATTAGGTATAATTATAATAGAGTTATAAAGTTATTAATATCTCTCTATTTTATAGCTACCTTTTATTAGCTTTTTATAGTAAAGTTAAATATTATAATAATAAAAGGTTATATTTATAGCATTCTCCCTATATAAACTATTAAACTGTTCTTTATAGCCTTATTAAAATACCTTTAAAAATATATATATATATTAAGCCTATAAATTATAAGCTATACCTTTAATTCTTTAGGCTTTTATAGGCTTTTATTTCTACCTTATCTATAGATATTTAATTCTCTCTTTAATTTAAGCTTCTTTCTTTTTTCTTCTTTTTTTTATTTTATATAACCTTATTAGCTTATATACCTCTTATTCTTACTTCTTATCTATAGCCTATACCTCTTTTATTTTAGTTTTTAGTTAACCTTTTATTTTTTAACTTTACCTTAATTTTTCTATATTTCTTACTATAATATCTAATAGTAAGTATATTTATTTTCTATTTCTTATAGCCTTTAGTTCTAAGCTATAAGTCTTTTATTATCCTTCTAGCTTTACTATATTTAAAAATATATATATTTATTATATTTATAAATACTATAATTAATTAATAGCTACTTTTATAGACCTTAAGGTTATATAGAATCTATATTATTTTTATAATATTAAGTATATTTTTATTAACCTTAATGCCTTATACTATAAGAAGTATAATAAATATAAATATAGTTATTACTTATATATTTCTTTTTTATTGCCTTTTATTATTAATTTAATTAACTTCCTTATAGTCTTATAGCTATAATTAAGGGAGACTAAATAGATATCTACTATACCCTTAACTTTATTTATAAAGCTATCCTTTTTATAAATAAAAAAAACTATTTTAAACTCTATTATAATATCTATATAGAACTTATTTATACCTTTTATTAGTTATTAAAAGCCTTTCTATACTTAAAGACTATTTATATTACTAACTTTTACTTTATTAATATTAAAAAGCTATCTATAAGTTCTTTTTTTTATCTTTTTTATTATATTAACTAATAAAGTTATAATATAAAAAGCTATCCTTTTATATATTTAAGCTATTATAATTTATTACTATATTTATACTAAAATATATCTATCTCCTTAAAATAATATTAATAAAAAGGTCTAAACTATATTTAAGAATTTATAAATTCTATACTTAAAGGAAAATAATAAAGGATATATAGCTTAATAGGCTACTATTAATACTTTTTACTATTTTATATATTTAGGTCTTATTAATAACCTCTATAATAACTTTAATATTATTACTTAAATCCTTACTTTTAGCTTTATATTAAGTTTAAATCTTTATTAATATCTTTAGGTATTTATTATACTTACCTCTTTAATTTCTATTAAAGTAAAGGCTATAACTTTACCTTTTCCTTATTATTCTCTCTTTATATAGCCTTTTATTATATTTAGTTCTGCCTTACCTATAGAGAGTTCTTAACCTTTTATTATAGTAATTATATATCCTTTTTTAACCTTTTAAAAGTATAGTTAACCTCTTTTTAATAACTTTAGCTCCTAAAGTATACTACTTAAATATTTTAATAGTTTATATAAGGCTTATACTGCAGAGAAAGATAAGTTAGCTTAAAGAATAGCTTTTTAGTATTATAGTTATTACAGTCTTATTTAGTAGTTTTAGGTTAAAATAAAAGGAGATTTACCTATAGTTTATAGTTACTTATTTTTTCTTAATAGCATTTTTATAGTTTAAGCCTTTTAGCTTTAATTATAGCTTTTTTCTTAAATATTCTCTCTTTTTTAAGGTTATTTTTACTTATAACTTTAATTTCTTACCCTTTTGCTTTATTTAAGACTTTTTTTATATAGTAATAATTTATAAGGTATTCTCTATATTTACAGTAATAACCTATTAATTATATTTAGCTAGTTATTTTTTCTATTTTATAAGGTAATATAATTCTTTATATATTTCCTTTTTATTTTTAATTTATTTAATTTCCTATTAATTATCCTCTTCCTTAAAGTTTAATATTAATAAAGAATTATTATCCTTTTAGTTATATACTTAATATACTTTAAGGAGGCTTATATAAAAGATATTATATATTCTTATATATTAATTTAATAAAGCTAGGCAATATACTTATAATTTAATATATTTAATAATCCTAAATAGGCTAATAAATCTTAAAGCTAGCTTCTTTTTCTCTTTTTTAAGCTTTAAGTTTTTAGTTAAAAGTATAATTAATTATTTTTATTTAAAGTTTATTTCTTAATGCTTTAAGTTAAAGTATTTAGCCTGCCTTTTAGTTATATTTTATTAATATATTATAAGCTTATTTTATAGTTTTTATAGCTTTTAGATTTTATATTTAACTTTTAAGATTCCCCTCTTTAAGTTAATATCTTTAGCAGTAATATAGAATTTTAGGTTAAAATCTATAAAGGCCCTATTTAAGGTTATATTTATTATAATACTAACCCTTAAATTATAAGTAAATTAGGCTATTTATAAAAGTTTTAGCTAGATATTTTAATTATCTTTAATAAAGTAATATAAATAATATTTAAGAACTTAATTTATTCTCTCTATCTATCTATTAATTTAGAGGTAAAAAGCTATTAATAGTCTTTACTTAATTTTTAAGTAATAATATAATTCTAACTAAAATATATTTATAAATATAAAGCCTTTATTAGAGATAATACCTTTTAGGGCTTTAAACTATAGTTTAATCTCCTTATAGAAGAGTTTAGCCAGTTTAAATATAGTAATTTTAATAGAAATAGATAGAAATTATATAAATTTTATAAATCTATTAACTATTATTAAGATTATATTAACTTATTAATCTTTAAAGAGTATTAATAGTAGTTTTATAATAAAATCTATTAAGACTTCTTTAAAGGGATATAATAGAATTAATAGGCTTTTAAGCTTTCTATAAGGTTAATATCTCTTAAATACTATCCTTTAGTAAATATAGTATATAGATATATACTATTTTATATTAATTTTTAAGCCTTTTTAATAAAGTTTTTTTTAAATTAGCTTTTAAGTTCTTTTAATACTAAAATGCCTTATTAAAGGGTTATTATAGTATAATCTTAATATCTCCTTTTTAAGGTTAGGTTTTAGTAATATATAAAGCCTGTCTTTAAAATAAAGAAAGTTATTTTTTACTTTTTACTCTTAAGATCCTTCTCTATAATTTACCTTAAATATTTTATCCTTTTAGCTAAATATTATTTTATTTCTTAATTATATTAATTTAATTATCTTAATTAAGGGCTTTAATATATTATCTTCTAGAGGTTTTTTTTAATATAAGGATTAATTTACTATCTTATTAGAAATTACTATAAATAATCTTAATATCTCTTAAGATTATATATTTAAATTAGGTTTCTAGCCTATAATATCTGCATTACTTAATAGTAAGGCTAGATTATTTTTAATACCTAAAGATATTTTATTTACCTTTAACTTACTTAAGATTTAAGGCAGACTTATTCCCTCTATAAGCCTCTTATTTAACCTCTTTTTTAACTTTTAACCTCTTATTATTACTTATACTTTAGCTATTTTATCTTTTAGGGATTTAATTAAATCTAGCTTTTAATATTTCTCTCCTTTAACTTCTAGAGGTCTTAAAGAGATATTAGTAGGATTTATAAATCCCTTTTTATATTTAATTATAAAGTTATAGGTTATTAAATATAAATACTATTATATTTATCTTTTATTTAGTTTAATATTCTTTATAAATAATTAAAGATTTTAGTAATTATTTAGGATCTCTATCTATTTTAAGGAGCCTTTAAGGTAATACTGCTAATACTTAAATAACTCTATAATTACTATTATCTTTTAATTAGAGATACTATATTTTCTTTTAGGGTTATTAAACTTTTATAATTAAAAGGCAATTAAATAATATCTCTATTTATTATTTAATTAAAAGAGGATTTCTACTATAATATAATTTAATATATCTATTTTAATATAAATATATTTTTTAAGATTAAAGTATTATAGAATTAAGGCCTTTTTAAATTTAGCAATAAGGGCCTAAAATAACTATCTTTTTTAATTATTTAACCTTATACTCTTTAGTTTCTTTTTATTTTAGCTTTCTTTTATAAAGGCTATAAAAGAAGCAGTAACCTTAAAGTATTTATAAATAAACTGCCTATAGAAGTTATAGAATTCTAGAAATACCTAAATTTCTCTATAGGTAATAGGTTTAGGCTATTTAAGGATAGTATAAATCTTTACTAAATCTATCTTAATACCTTTTATAATTAAAATAAAGCTAAAAAACTTTATTTTATTTTAATAAAAAAAGCACTTTAAGGGTTTTATATATAATTTAGTATTTTTTATCTATTTTAGAATTTATTTAAGGTACTTAATATACTTTTTTCTTATCTTTAAAAATATTAAGATATTATCTAAATAGATAATATAGATTATATCTATAAGACCCTAAAGGGCCTAATAGATATAATATTAAAATATAGTAGGTATATTAGCTAATTTAAATAGCATTACTATATACTTAAAGTAACTGTAATAGGTTTAAAAGGCAGTCTTTTATTTATCCTTTTTTTAAATATAAATTTAATAATATATATCTTTAATATTAATCTTAAAAAAGTACTTTACTTTTTAAATATAATCTATAATTTCTAAAATTAAAGGTAAAAGGTAATAATTCTTAATAGTAATAGTATTTAAACTATAGTAATCTATATAAAAATAGAGACCTTTATTCTTCTTAAAGATAAAAAGGATAGAGAATTTAGCTAGGCTTTTAAATAAATAAATTTATTTAGTTTTTAAGTTTTTCTAAATATACTCTTAAAGTTCCTTAAGTTCTACCTATAAAAGGAGGTAAATAGGGCTATATAGAGGCTCCTTTTCTTTAATTAGGTTAATAATATAATCTATCTTCTTAAAGTTAGGTATTTCTATTACCTTATTATAGCTAAAGACCTTAATATAAGCTTTTAGTTTATAGGGGATACCTTTAAGTTAGTTAGGTTTTTAGGGTTCTTTACTAAAAAGTAAGTAAGGTTCCTTAATAATAGTAATAGTAAAGATCTTAACTTTATTATAGGTTTTCTTTAAAAACTGGCAAGATTTAAGAAGTTTAAGGCCTTTATAGTATCCCTTAAATTACTATTTCTTTATCTTAAAGTCTGCTATAATTTAGAAATCTTTTAAAATAATAATAAAAAGAAGTATTAATTTATTTTAATCCTATTTATTAATACTTATTAGGCTTTATATAGTTTTATATATTTATTTTTAGTAATCTATTAAGGTTAAGGTTATTTCCTAGCATTCTATAGTTTTTAATTAGGTATTATCTGCTTTTTAAAGGGAGATATTAATATCTTTTAATTATTAAAATCCCTAAGATTTTATAAAGGTTTTACTAATAGTATCTATTTCTATATTATAATTAAGGTAAGCCTATACTTTAATAGTCTTACAGCCTTAAGCCTCTATTATAGTTAAGATCCTTCTTTTAAAGTAGGTTTAAAGTCTATTTTAATTATAAATTAAAGTTATCTTAAAGGTATTAATTAAAAATTAATCTATATTTTTAGTTATATTTAGTTTTTTAATCTTTTTATTTAATTTATCCTTTTAGGTTTAAGGCAATTTCTTAAATAGTAACCTTTTTTATAATAATTATAGTATTTTATAAAATTTAAATCTTTTTCTTTTTTTTTTAAATTAATAATAAAAAAGTAATTTTAGTTATTTTTTTAAAGTTATTAATATAAATATAATTAAGGCAGTTTTTAAAGTTAATAAGGTTTTTTCTTAAGTAATAGAGAATCTAATAGGTTTTTTATATATTTATTCTTTTAGTTTAAAGTATCTTAAAGTTATTATACTAATTAAATAAGTTCTTCTCTAGTTTTAAGGAAATTAATACCTTCCTAAAAGGCTATAATATCCTAAAGAATAGGTAAAAGTTTAATATAATATTAATAAACTCTTATAGCTATATTAAGCTTATAAAGGAGATAATCTTTAATAAAAATAAAATACTTATAGAAGTCTTAAGGGAATTAACTAGGTTATTATTAGGCATTTTTTAGTTATATAGTTATAAATATTTAGTAATTCTTTCTATTTTCTATAAAGGTAAGGAACTATTCTTTAAATACTTTCTAATCTCTCTTTAAGTTTTCTCTTCTTTTTTCTATTTATTTATTTAAATAACCTAACTATATAAGCCTTATATTTAGTACTATATTATTATAGGTAAATAAGATATAGCTTTTATTAATATAGTATCATTTTTAGGCTTCCTTAAAGCTTTAATCTATATTATCTAACTATTTATCTTATTTTTAAAAGGTAATTAAATATTTAAAAGTAATAATATTTTTAGCTTTTATTTCTTTATTATTACTAAAAGTAAAGCTATTTCTTACTTATTATTACCTTATTAAGGTATTATTACTTATTTATAGTAAGTCTTTAGTATTAAAGTTAAGTAATTATATAAATAATCTATTTCTTTTTTAGGTTTTAGGGAGGTTTTATAATCTATCTCTATTCTCCTTAAGGTATTATTTTAATTTATTTTATTATTATTAAAGAGTAAGCTTTTTTTCTAGTTATTTAATTCTAACTTTTAAGGCATTAATATATATAATATAGATAATATAACTGGCTATATAGGTTATTATTTAGAAGGATTCTCTATTACTATTTTAAATAGAGTTACTGCTAATTTCTAGAGGATTTATTAATAGCTTATTAGGTTTTATATTAATTGCAGTAGTTCTTTATAGGTTTACTATTATACCTAAATAGCTTAAGTAAAAGCTTTAGAATTATTATAGTAAATAGATAATAGCTAAATAGGCATAATAGTATTATATTAACTAAAGTTTAAGGAAGTAGGATTTCTATTTAAGGGGTTTTTATAATAGACTTAAGGGGGTCCTGAGATTATATAGTAGGAGGCCAGTTAGCCTTATTACCAGGGCGTTATTATATTAAAATATATATTATATAAGCTAATTAAATAATATTACTTTATAAAAATATAAATTAAATTATTTTAAGTTTTTATATATATAAAATTAAGAATTAGGTTTTTTAAGTATTTTTTTAGATTTTATATAGAAGATTTTAGAATGTTAAGGAATTCTTAATAAATACTAATAATTCTTTAACAGTATAAGCTTAACTTATTTTAAAAACTCTTTAATTTTATATAATTAAAATAGAATTATATAGTATTTTTTTTCTTTATAATATAGCTAATAATACATATAATACTATTTTTAGTATAATTTTATTATTAATATATAGGCTTATTTAAGAGCTTTAAAGTTTAAGGAAAGTAGTGGGAAAAGGTGGCCAGTCTATAGGGGTGGCCGGTCTTTAGGTGGGGGACGTTAGTCTGCTGAAATGCGCCAAGTTGGCACGACCCTGATAATCACGGGAAGATGCCCAACTGCCAGCCATTTGCCGGGACCCCTAGCACCTGTGACGTGAGTCTCATCCAACCAGAATAGCCCGACGAGCTTGTGAGACATGATTTGTAGGAGACGATCAAAGGCCGCTGACGACATGCGTGCTTGCTTGTGCGTTTTATTCCTTGTACATGTATCCGTAACCTGGCCAGATACTCTTCTCTTGATACCTACCGTAGCCAGTATTTAATGTCTGTGCATTTCCGTTTATCGTTGTGATCGAGCTCCTCACTCACTATCCATTTCCAAATCACTTAGAACTCACGACGCACCTTGCTTACAATGGTGAGACTGCCGGGCTTGGTTGGCAAACTTGATATTAACTCTTTGACCCAGGCGACCGCTGAAACTGTCGATCTGGGCCCTGTTCACCCTCCCAAGGAGGACTCCATTACAGCCTTTGAACAGATCCTCCCTGAGCTCAAGAAGACTCTTGTTCATCTCCGTCACGACTACAATAGTGAGTCGATATGAGCCTACCTCTGATTGAATCTAAAGCTAACGCCCCCCTTCTTAGAGCACGAACCAGAGTACTTTGCAGCAGCTGTAAGTTCAGTCGAATATTTCTCGGTTTACCGTGGCTTAGAATATATAGGAACACCTCTCGGACCAAGACCTTGTCGGTTTCAGCGCTGACGACTTCGAAGCTGTTCGTGTCGCTACATCAGCCTACGGTATTCATTTGTTCGGCAAGCTTCGCATTCCCGCTTTGCCTGACCCTTCAGGCCCATCTTATATTCACTTCCGTGTCTTCATTGGCGGTGGTGGTGAGCCTCCCAAGCTCCATAGCATTCACACCGAGGAGCGCGAGGATTCAAGTGGCGGAAAGACCTACAGAGCAATTTTCACCAAGAATGACGAGCTTGAGTGGTTTGATACCTGATTGAGATAAACAACGAGAGATGTATTTTATGTGGCATATTGTCTCACGTGCCTGTGTGCGTAGGTATTTTCATATGTGCCTTTTTGACTCCTGCACCAACATATGTATTGTACCGCCAAAATATTAAAACATGGGTTCAGCTTCATCATGTCCTCACAACTGACAAGCTCTCCTAAATATCCTCCTCTCCGGCCAAGAGCTCGGCATAATCGTCCACCGAGGCGAACATGGGAAGATCCTTGAGCTTTCTGCGTTTTGACTTCGGCTTCTCGCTTGCTGCCTCTTTGACCTCGAATCCCTCCTCATCCTCGCTTATCAAAGCACCACCCATCTCCTCATCGGACCCCTCGATATCCACACTCATGTCGTCGTCGTCATCCTCGCCCAGCTCGCCATCCAAGGACAATGCTTGCAAGTCATCGTCCGATGCCATTTCTGAGTCGTCGAGGTCGAAGCCCACATCAGAGCCGTCGTCATCAGGGTCAACGCCAGGTTGTGTAGACACCAGTGCCTTCCAAACTTCGTCTTCTTGCTCGTCGTCAGATTCAACGTTTCCTGCAGCATTCTTCTTAGTCTCCTTGCCCTCCTTGTCAATCTGCTGGAAGTACTGGTGGAAGAAGATGTCCTCCGCAGGAACGTCTTCCGCTTTCTTCTTCCAGAATGCGGATGAGTTGACAGACGGCACGGCACCTCCAGCTCCACGGCTGCCGAGCCAGATGTCGTCAACGTCCTTGGTAGCCCGTAGAGGCTGCATGATGGAAACGCCCTTGGCTGAATCAGTGACCTTCGCGTTTCGGTAGACGAATTTGTCCAAGAAGCGAATGAGTGAATGACTATCAAGGTCCGGCTTCAATGACTTCTTATTGCGCTCCAATATCGACATCGCATAGACTGTAACCGACGGATGGTAGTGGCACTGAAGAGGAATCTGAAAATAGTCAGTATGGTGGCACTGAGTTGAGACAACAAACTGCAACATACCATCTCCCACAAGCAGCTACGGTTGGCGTTGCTGTACTCGGGATCTCTCTTCCGACCATCGTATCGTTGCTTCTCATTTGCGGGCTCATCGTCAAAGATGGACTCCTCAGGCTCTTCCAATAAAGTCGAAAGATCAGGGAAACTCTCACGTAGGTGCCCGACAAGATAGAGAAGTCCACATGTAAATGAGGGTTGATGAAGACCAGAAATCTGGAGCATACGCTTGGCAAAGGCCTTGACTCGGCGACTATCAACATCGTTTTTGAGCGCGCGCAGGAGAAGGTTCAAGTAAAGTGCCTGCTTTGAGGAGTTCACCAGTCGAGGATCAAGTAGGGACTCGTACAAGGTCCTGTAAAATCTGTCGTTTGCAAGACTTCTTGACGAAGATATTTGTTGGATCAAGAGAAGTGCCTGGATTCCAGTGTTGAAGTTGCCTGAATGAGCAATCTTGAAGAGTGTGTCTAGGTGAGATTCCATGCTGTTGTAGCGTCAGCGTTACGTGTACGACAAGATATTCTGAAAGAAACAGAAGCACACATACATAGCATCGTTGCCAACCATGAATGGAGCTGCGCGGTTGACTCCAGTCAAGATGGCAGATACAAGCTTATCAGCAGCCTCAGTCTCAGGCTCAGAAGCGGAGGGCTTTGCTGGCTTACCGCCTCGCGGCCTTTGAGGTCGTCGTCCAGTATTCCGTTTAACGTCACCTTTCTTATCGTCATCTTTGCCTGGCTTCGAGTCCGTTGGCGCAGTGATGCCTAGACTTCCAATCTTCAAAATGATAGTGAAAAGGTCAAAGTAAATTCGCATCAGGGCCTCGGCTAAGGAAGGCTCCTTGTTGCTAAGTATTGTCTGGTTCAGGGTGTTGATGGCATAATACTTTGATCGGTGGTCCTGAGATGGATGCAGGAGGATATCCTGTTCGATGGTCCGGACAATGATAGGTTTCATTCCAGGATGTGAATTCTGCAGCTGGAGAATGAGGTACGACGCCCGAGAAGAGATTTTACGATCTCGGTCACCCAACTTGTTGACAAGCAATCTGAGGAGGTTGGATTCTTGCTCAGGCTTCTCCTTTAGGAGACCATAGACAAAATCGAGTGCTCGGGTACGTGAATACTCAATCTCGTCTGAGCACCAGGATTCGAGCAGTTGAATGAGTCGAAAGTAAGTCGCCTTAAGCCAATCCTCGTATATCCAAGCAATCAAGTGTGCGGGCGTGATCTTACCAGGCAACGCGTTTCCAGGGGCCCAAGGCTTTCCAGGATTTCGCTGCAAAGTACCAACAAGCCCTGGCTGATCGTGGAAAGCTCGGAGACGGCGGTCAGCAGGGAGCAATGTGCCGGGGCCAAGCAAATCAACCAGCGCGCCAATGGCACCAAGGGCTTGTCCTCGACTTTTCTTGGAGGCCAGGCTCATAAGAGCGTCAAAAGCCCTGATGTTGTGAACCGGAGACTCTTGAACGGCAAGAGTGAGAGCAGACACCTTATCGCTAAGTGTACCTGAAGTCATGATTGTTGACAAGAACTTGTGAGATGATTGAGCAAAGACGCTAGTTCTGTATTTTGTTGCGTCCTCCTCCAGAAGTGCCTGAGCGTGCTGTTTCAGAGCATCCAGAGCAGCTCTGGGCGGAGTTGGCTCATCAGTAGTCGGTGCAGGAAGTTTGCGTAGCTCAGAATCATGCCAGTCTGCTCGAGGCTCGAAGGCCTGTCTTACTGTTAGCGGTCAGAAAACCCACCCTAGAAATCGTTCAACCTACCATATTGCTTTTCTTTTGGGTGGGTTCCTTGGGTGCCACGGCCTGTTCTTCTTCACTGTCGTCGTCATCAACCCCCTCAACTTCGTTATCTTCAGCATCGTCGTCGTCCTCTTCCTCTTCCTCTTGATCACTGGCTTCGCTCATCTCAACTTCTGCAAATCCAAGTTGTTTGGAGAAAGCGGCCAGCTCATCCTTAAGGCTCTTGTCGACAGCTCTAGAATCCTTGGGGCCCTGAGTGTACTCTTCGTCGTCAGAATCAACATCTTGAATAAGCGCCAGGTCGCTCTCGTCGCCACCAAGGGCCTTGATCTCTTCTAATAGAGTCTTTTCGTCGATTTTCCCGCTCTTCTCACCAGGTGAGCCCTCGGAATTCCGCTGTCTCTTTTGATGTTGTTCGCCGTTAGACTTGGTTGGAGGTTGCTTTCGTTTGCCAAGCTGTTTGTCGATTGTAGACGTCAGATTATCCAGTGCACTATTGTCGAAGTTTGGGCCCTTGGAAGAGCTGCGAGGGCCTTTGCCTTTCGGTTTCTTAGAAGGCTTCGCCATGTTGTCAAAGCCGATTTGCTGATTGAAACTCTCAGATGGAAACTCTCGAATAGAAATGGATCTCAAGAGACCTCCAACTTTTTTTTTTTTTTGGGTCATGACATTTTCCCGAGTGCACCACCTCCACCTTCCGGGCGCCTAGCGCGCCTACGGGCGCTAATGCAGGATGACTAACATGATAGCAATTAGACGGAGGGTCTTCCGATTGTTGAATTACTCAAAAGAGGACCTGATCTCATACAAGTGGTATGTGTTGAAACCTCTTGTCGTCTCGGTTTTTAAAGTCATGATTGGAAAAAGAATTGCTTGTTTAGGTGGTCCTCTTATCCAAAGGGGCTCATGGGGTATCCAGCTGCGCGCCTTGTCAGTCACAAGTCTAGCAAAAGCCGACTCGCAACGGTCTACCCTGTCGACAATATGGGTGCCAACTGGGGGTATAACTGCTAATGAAGATGAGTGTGGGTTAACTATGTTCCCATTGAATCTCTTATGAGCTAATCAAATTTCAGTTGGTCACGGAAAACTCGTTCGCGGTGGTTTCCTCCGCCAGGTCGGTCGCTTAGCCCGAGTGGCCAAATGATGACGTGGGTGTTAATGCATCAGCAGGCTCACTCTGGTATTTTTCAGCTTCTTCCTCTAGGTCTCCGTGTTCAGGACAAGATAGAAAAGTTGATTGATAAACATATGCACTCAGTTGGTCAGTACGATGCCAGCAACTTAGCACATGTCATTAAAACGTTATCCACAGGCGCATCAAGGTTATCTCTGTCAACTATTTCATCAGAAGAACTGTGGCGAAAGAGTGATCGTCTTGAATCTGTTGCACCGGAGGTAAGAGCCTGAAGTTTTGATGAAAGCGGTATGGGCTGACTCGTTCAGCTTTTTCGACTCAAAGATCGTAAAGATACTCCGCTGATATTGTCGCCCACGCATGAGGAGGAAATCACCATACTTGTCGCCGGAATCGTCAATTCATACAAGGACCTCCCTATTCGACTTTACCAGATCAGTTCGCATTTCTATCTTCAACATTGATGCTAAACCTACTGACATTTCCCAGCCCGAAAATACCGCGATGAGCGTCGCCCTCGCCACGGTCTTCTGCGCTCACGGGAGTTCCTCATGAAGGATCTCTACACTTTCGACCTCACAACACTTGAGGCTGTGGAGACATATCGTCAGGTGTCTGCAGCATACCGCGCCTTCTTTGATGAGCTAAAACTCCCATATCTTGTGGCCGAGGCAAGCTCTGGTGATATGGGCGGTGACTTGAGCCATGAATATCACTTGCCAAGTTCTGTCGGAGAAGATACCGTGGTAAATTGTGACTCTTGTGGATATACTGCTAACGACGAAGTCGCTGCTCTCCGACCCCGCTTTCCGTCATATGATGGTTCGGAGAGCCCTCCGGCGTCTCACTTTCGTGTTTGGCGAGGTATCTCCAAGGACCGAAAAACCTTGATCAATGCTTGGTATCCTAGACCATCAGGGACCTCTGCAGAAAGTGGTCTCAATCTTCATGCCGTCAAATCAGCTGTCCCTGAGCTGGACGCCACCATTGAGGATCCTTTGCCACTTTGGGGAGTATCATTGGAGAGCGGAACGACAAAAGTCATCAATGTTGTTGATGGAAGACTTGAACCGGTGTTTGAAAGGGTTCGCGATCAGCTACCGTTGTTACCCAAAGATCTTCAACCATGCCAAGTTGAGTATTCAACAATTGGCAGTACAGCCTCTGGTGGCGGGCTGAATTTGGCACGTATCACTGATGGCGATGCCTGCCCTCGATGTGAAGATGGCGCATTAAAAATCCATCGTGCTTTAGAGTGCGGCCACACATTCCAACTTGGAACTCGATATTCAGTACCACTCGATGCCTGTGTCACTTTACCACGCTCGGGGATTCCGGCGACAGCTGCGGAAGAGGGGCTGGTCCCAGGGAGTCGTATTCCTCTTCAAATGGGCTGTCATGGCGTTGGCGTTTCAAGAATCTTTGGTGCTGTTGCTGAGATTCTCGCGGACGAGCAAGGACTAAATTGGCCCCGAGCCATTGCGCCGTTTGAGGTTGCGATCATACCTACACCAGACTTAGCCGAAGACTCTCTGAGAATTTACGACTTGCTTGCCGCTGGCGACAATTCGCGTAATAGCTTGGATGTTGTTCTCGATGATCGCCAGCGATCATTTGTCTGGAAGATGAAAGATGCCGATATAGTAGGGTTTCCTGTCTTGGTTATCCTGGGAAGATCTTACAAAGAGGATGGAACTTGCGAGGTTCAATGCAGACGACTTTCGATCAAGGAAACTGTAAAGCCTGACGCTCTGCCAACATTCATCTCGAACTTATTAGATCAGCTGTGAGGGATGGACTGGGTTAGTATCACATGACTATTGCATTCAAGACGAATGTACAATAAGCAAAGCACAGTTCCTAGCAACACAGATCGACAAAATCAAACACGTTCAGAGAGCAAATAATCAACTAAAATGTTGCATCTGGGGCCAACACAAGATAAGGCCACTAATCAAATCAGTACCTACCTGCCTAAGGTCATAATGCAACTACCTACCTAGTACTACCTTACTAACTTAGGTGCCTCACTAGCAAGGAGGTGTCCAGGCAAAATCAATGGCAGTGCTTATAGCACCCCCGTTAGTAGAATTCAACAACCCCACGTCATTTTATTACTCAAGCGAGACCCTGGAGGGGCATTCAAGGCACCTAGAAGTAATTCACGACAACTACTACCTGTCCGCCGCCACTTCAGTATACACCAAAAAGATGGCTGGAAGACAAGAAACCAGTAAATCTACTCAGTGATTCATTCTGAATATCCATTTGCTGACGCCACTTGCGCTATAGTCAACCTCGATACGCTAGAGCCCCAGCAGCTTGCCCAAGTCAAGAAGCAGCTTGATGAAGAGCTCGAGCACTTGACGACGTCGTTCGCACAACTCCATGCCGCCCAGAACAAGTTTAAAGACTGCCTCCAATGCGTTAAAAGCCGTGCTGCCGCTCCCGAAGGTATATAATCCACCTGCTTAGCCGCTTCCTACTCAGCGCACAGTCTCGCTTTCTGAGCAGTCTCTGACATGCTCCAGGTTCCAACTCTGTACTGGTTCCTCTCACCAACTCACTCTACGTTCGTGGTGAACTCACAGATGCCGATACTGTGTTGGTGGATGTAGGCACTGGATTCTTGGTTGAAAAGGTATTTGTGATCCTGGCAAGCTCGGAACTGTTCACTGATTGACCACCCATGCAGAAACTCAAGTCGGCCGAAAAGTTCTACGAGAGCAAGGTTGAGGAGCTGGGAAATAACCTGAAAGATCTCGAGGTCATTGTCCAACGGAAGCAGACAAATGCACGAACGATTGAAGAAGGTATGCTTTTCTCGGGCACGCAGCCTCTACTAGGAACAAGGCTAACATGACCCCTAACAGTTTTGAGGCAAAAGATCATGGCTGGCCAAGGGCAAGCGGATCAACAGGCGTGAAAGGAATAATAGAAAGCTTCTCATTATTCTAGGTACGATTAAGACTAGCCAGACGCCATTTCAGTAGGTGTCATCCGGTGATCCCCCAAGCGGCACAGCATCGCATTTGCGTACCTGCTATGGCGAGGCAGTATCAGCATGCACTCTGTTCAGGAGGGCTTGGACCTCCATAATGGTCCGCAAGAAGCATCCGAGCCTCGACTGGAGATCATCGCCCTCCTCCCAAACATTCTCGAGCCCTTCCCCCCAGTCCTTTCGGCCACCACTGGAGTAGTTCAGACTTTCTTCCCAGTGGGGGGCGTATAATTCAACCCCCCAAGTAACATTTTGCTCTCCAATCGTGCGAGGCCCCTTTAGAAGCTCGGTGATGTTGATCTTGAGGACATAGGGAGATTCTTTGAATGGAATTATTGCCCAAGATCTTACCTGAATTTCAGTGAATTGCTCATCGGGGATCGAAAGTTTACTTATGTCGACATTTGGCAAAGGGAGAATGGTGCCCTCATCAGGGTTGAAGACAACCAATATTCTCTTTGCAAGGTCCTTAAACTCTGTTGGAACGTCCACTTTGTCCCACGCATCCATTCGAATGTTCCAATCGTGTTCCCTGTAAGTGCAAGACATGAGTAAGGGGGATTTTTCCATCGAATAATTGACGTACATGTCAGGAGCAGCAGTCGTCCAACTCCAACGTGCCCGGGTCTCTGGCCTCGTAGCGCGGACCATTGCTAGCTGCATAAGTTGAGGATTGTAATCGGCCTCGGTCTTGATTTGCAGACCATTGGCCACTACAACCACTTCACAGCCTCGCCTCATGTCCTTCATGTTCTTGCAGATGCCTGCCTCTGGACGTGAGATATACTGCAAGAGATGCTCCGCCTCGTGAGCGTCTTCAAGTCTATTGCGTGTCAGATATAGTGATCCGATTTGAGTATGTTGCCCCGCTCACCTGGTTACAATAGAGGCTCCTCCACGACTGGGATACATGTTCATAAGTGTGGTGAATTGGTCGAATGCGATCTCATCTTCAGTACCTTTCGGTCTCTTGGCAATGATAACGTGCCCGAAACTGACTCGCAAGCCCATGGTCTTGTTGAGTGCCATGAGGCCTTCTGCTGAAGATGCCAGGTCCGACGCCAGTCTTGGCAAATGTTCATCCATTGAAGAAGCGTTACTGATAGGATTCGGGTTTTTAGAAGAAAAGGATGGGCGTGCTCCAAGCTTCAACTGAATCATGTCAGTGACGGCTGCTTTAGTTGGCCTCTGTACGAGAAAGCGCGCGGGAAAACTGTCGTTAGATAAACGCATATCCCGAATTCTCCAGTTGACAGCTCCAAACGCCCGCTGAAGGCGATAGATGGAATCGCAGTGAATTCCAAGAATGTTTGGCACATCCCGCGTGATATAGACACGGTACTTTCTGCGTATATCGTCGAGTGCCGCTGGTTCATCCAATGCAACAGGTAGCAAGTGTTGCCCTGGAAGTACAAGGCTCGCCTTCAAGTCCCGTCAGATGCTGTCACAGAAACTTAGAAGTGAGTTCGAGAGGATCCTTACCTGTACTAGATATTTTCCCGGTGGTGGACGGCCAAGGTGTTCAGCATCCTCGGCTTGCCGGATCTTGTCTTCTCTACCTTGGTAAATGTTTTTCGCTGTCTTCAACCTCTCATTTTTCGTCGACGCAAACTTGAGCGCCTTTGAGACAGAAGTTGGAGGCATGAGGTCACCTCTACCCGAAGCGACTCCTCCCCTGCCCTGATACATAAGGTCGCGCGGCACCTTTACTCGAGGGAGGAGGGAGAAGAATGAGCTGGTGACGAGCAGACAATATTTATCTTGATTCAAGATTCAGGCCGGAGCTATTGAAAGAACTGATAAGGACAAAGAATTCTTGTGTTGGGGGGAGTCGAAAAGGCGGAAGGGAAGCAGAAGAGGTGCATTGGAAACAGCCCAGTGAATCACTGCCGGGCAGCTGCTTAGGCAGGCAGGTCCTTCGGGATGAAGCAAACAATTTTATCCCACATCCATTGTGAGTGCAAAGCTGATGCTGCCCACCTCATTGAAAAAGCATGATTGCTCTTTCCCGTTTGCTATCCTGCATACTGAATGGCACTTCAGCTTTCAGCTCACAGGTGTTTGCCCACCTTACGTCGTAGGTAGTGGTATATATATAGGATACATCAAGTTTAATTAATGTACCTTAGTTGAGGAGATGCATACCTGTATGTACCTACCTTACATACGTACCTTAGTAGTCTAAAGCTTCTCTTTAATTCCCCGAGGTGTCTGAGTTAGTATAGGTTATAGATAAGGCAACCAAGAATAGCCTTATATATATATATCTACCAAAGTTAGAATAAATTATTTATCTAAAAAACACTATCAATTATTTATATAAAAGGGCAACTTTAAAGTTCTAGTAGTATTATCAAGGTGGAAGAGTAAGATATAGATTACATCTCTCTATGTATAGTAACTCTTTTCAAACTTATCCATTATGAGGTACGATTTTGTTGCCGTAAATGCACGACCATGTAAAGGCACAGTATCAATACGCATCATAGGGTGCCTGGTAGGGAGATTCCCCACTAGTCCACTAAATGCTCAAGATACCTACCTATCTATACTCCGTAGCAGACTACAGCACCCCGATATATGCATAGCCCATAGCAACCAAGTATTTGTTCCTTACTTCAGTCGCGTCTCCTGGACGCGTGAACCGCCGTGGCAGCACATGGCACCGGATAACGACAAAATAATGGCCCCCATCAACTCAGAAGAAAATACAAAACGTCAACTGTCCAAAATTCCCCAAGATCTATCTGAGGATGAGCTTGCAGACGTAGAACCATCATGGCAATGGATCTACAACTCTACCCTAACGACCGAACGAGGTGATGGAACACAGAGCGACAGAAAACGAAGAAAAGTGACAGGCGACAGGATTTTCGGGGCAAGGATTGGCCAATTTGAATGCAGAATTGGAGACGCTGTCATGCTCAAAGCCGATGGCTCTAATGAGGCCTGGATCGCCTTGATCTGCGAATTTGTTGAAGACGATGGCGAGGGAGAGAAAGCAGCGAACTTTATGTGGTTTTCGAGTGAAAAGGAGATCAGAAGTAGGGATAAGAAACGATCCGATTACTACCCAGTCAGCCCTGAAACTTCTTGACGCTGTTGGATGTAGACTAATCAAAAGTTATAGAATGAACTCTATATCTCTCCATCATGGGATATCAACCCCCTGGCATCAATCAACGGCAAAGCTAAGATCATGTCTCAAGATGGTTTTCTTGCGAGATACCCCCAGGGTAAGGTTCCTCGAAATGATCCAGACTTCGGTAAGGTCTTTGTCTGTCGACGAGGCTGCAATACCCGCACTGCTACATATACAGACGAGTTTATATGGGAGGAAATATATGGGGGTGAGCATGATTTGTTTGCCTTGATGGATAGGGTCAAGACTGGTACAAAAGTCACACGACGTCGCCGAAAGGCTCGGAGTCCATCACCTTCTGATGATACTTATCATCCAGCTCAAATCCCGCAGACGCCAACCAAAACAGGACGGGGATCAGTAGCTGCTACGCCAACTTCACGAAGGAGCCAAGCCACACCAGGCTCTCGTGTCAAAAGGTTTGCGATGAAAGCCCCTCTCCCTGGCGTTAGTTATTAACAATTACTTATAGGAGTGCAAGCAAGAGACTTGAGTTTACGCCTTTGGCCACACGCAAACTGTCGCCCAGTCAAGTTGAATCTTCACCTTTCCAGATAGCACGATCTCGCCTGCATGTCTCCTCGGTCCCAACCAGTCTTCCTTGTCGGGAAGGAGAATTTTCTTTGGTTTATTCCCATCTCGAAGCAGCTATTTCGGACGGCGCAGGTAACTGTATTTACATTTCTGGAACACCCGGAACAGGAAAAACAGCGACGGTCCGCGAGGTCGTCTCCAGGCTCGAAGACGCTGTAGGCTCTGATGAGCTGGACGATTTCATATTCGTGGAGATCAATGGTATGAAGATTACGGACCCTCACCAATCCTATACTCTTCTCTGGGAAGCCCTTAAAGGGGAGAGAGCTAGTCCAGCGCAGGCTCTTGATCATCTGGAACGAGAGTTCAGCAACCCCAGCCCTCGCCGAATTCCTTGTGTTGTGCTCATGGATGAGCTTGACCAACTAGTCACCAAGAATCAAGCCGTCATGTATAACTTCTTCAACTGGCCCACTTTACGACATAGCCGTCTTATTGTACTTGCAGTTGCCAACACTATGGATCTTCCCGAGAGAACCCTCAGCAATAAGATCAGCAGTCGACTAGGTATTATTTCAATCTGACACATTGCTGTGATATTGACTAAAAACTTAGGTCTAACACGTATCACGTTCCCTGGTTACAATCACGAACAACTGATGAAGATCATTCAGTCACGACTAGAAGGAGTCCCTGGGAATATCGTAGATCCTGACGCTATACAGTTCGCCAGCCGAAAGGTAGCCGCAGTCAGTGGTGACGCTCGGAGAGCCCTTGACATCTGCCGCCGAGCTGTAGAGCTCGCCGAGGCCGACGCTCCTAGTGATCCTGCAACTCCAAGCAAGCGAGACAATCAAACGCAACCCAAAGGTTCAGGTCGTGTTACTATTGCGACAATCAAGAAAGCCATCAACGAGGCAACCACTAATCCCATTCAACAACACCTTCGAAGCTTGCCTTTGATGTCCAAGCTTGTCATGGCAGCTCTTTTGCTGCGTATTCGAAGAACAGGTCTTGCCGAGACAACCTTCGGGGATACCCTCGATGAGATACACCGTGCCTGCCTTCGAGCCCCAGCAGCACTTCCAGGTGTAGCAGCAGTTCTCAATAATGGCCTGAAAGGAACGCAGATGGGAAGTCAGCGCCCAATGACCAGACCCGGTCACATTCACACAGCGGCGCTCGAATTAGTAGCAGCCGGCCTGGTTAACCTTGAAGCTCAGCGCACAGAGAGGTCCAGTAAGCTCCGTCTTTCTATTGCAGACGATGAAGTAAAAATGGCACTCCGTGATGACGGAGACCTTAAGGCGTTGGGTATCGGTGTATAATAGTTGTAGTGTAGTACAGAACCCAAACGGCGTCCTGCGACAATTCATCCTTAATATAAAAAACATACTACCTCTAATTGCTCCTTTAAAACTTTCGTCGGGCCAGTGTGGGCTTCCATTCGAGGGGGTGTGATTCTTCTGTTGCTGTTTCGTCTTGCTTCCAGATTTTGACTGGGGATAGATGCATTAGCAAGGCAAAGACGAGCATGTCAAGGCAAGATAGAGACTTACTTGTTTTATCAGCTTCTCCACAGATCAGTCGTAGGCCAGAGCGATCGAACGTTGAGCTCATGATACCTGCCTCGGCATCGAGAGAGCCGGGTTGAGCTGTGGTATCAAGAGATTGGAATCGATGGCCAGTCTTCCAATCCCAAAAGCTCATGGAGCCATTATCGCCTACAAGTCAGATTAGACACATGTGGTGAGTAAGATCGAATCGTATCACTTACCTCCTGTAAAGAAGACATTTTGCTCGTTCACACTCATCGTGTTAATAATAGCATTGTGGCCCTCGAAGTTCTGCATGAAAGCGCCTTCAGGGCACTTCCATTGCTTGACACTCCCTGTGCTGCCACTAGCAAATGTGAACTCTGACGGATGTGTTGCTAGAGCACGAACACCTTTCTTGTGATGAGTTAGTACACCCATGGTCTTGCCAGCTGCGAGATCCCAGAGTCGGACTGTCGAATCTAAGGATCCGGTGATGACTTGAGGGTCAGCCTCTTGACAAACAAGATCGGAAACCGTCTGGGTGTGGCCAGACAGGACGTGAATGTTACTTCTGGTCCGCATATCCCAGACACGGGCAACGCCATCGCGACCACCAGTGACCAGAACATCGAGGGTTGGATGTAGGGCAAGAGTATAGACACCACTGAGATGTCCGTGGTAATGACGAATGACTTTGTTAGTCTCGAGATCCCAGCACTTAACCATCTTGTCTTCGCCACAAGAGAAGAGATAAGGATGACGAGGGGACACTGCGAGGCCGCGCACAGTACTGATATGTCCAGTAAGAGTCAACCTCAGCGAGCCCGTGGCTAAGTCCCAAATCTTGATAGTTCGATCCCCTGCACCGCTTGCAAACCATTTGTTGCCGGGTTCAACAGCCAGACTACGCACCCAGCCGAGATGACCAGAAATGACCCTCATTAACTTCCACGGCGCGTGCCATTCTGGCTTCTGCTGCTGAAGGCCTTGCACTCCTCTCGACGTAAGACTCATGTTCTGTGGCGTACTTCCGTCCCTGGCAGTAGGAGCAGATGCCTTGCCCGAGCTAGGCGCACCCTCGAGGAGTTTCATCGCTGGGCGAGCAGGCACACCGGCCTTAGAAGTCTTCTTCCCAGGCTGTTTCGTTGGAAGCTTCGCAGTAATTGATGGCGGTAAAGTCTCGACATCTGAGTATTCGTTGCGGAACCGTCTCTTGATGACGGGGTCCTCGGACGCGTCGTCTAGCTTCTGGCGCTTTGTAGCCGATCGCTCGGATGCATGGGCGTATACTGTTCTCGAGACGTTCGCATTTTGTGCGGCGAGGGCATTGAGTCGAAGAGCATCTTGAGGCGCTTCTGGCGTCTCCATGATGTATGTGTGCGTGTGTTTGCGACTCAAAAGTACCTGGATGACCGCTGGGGATGTTGATGATAATTGAACTGCTTTGTGATGGAAGCGTGTAAAGGCTGGCAGCCGCGTGTGGCGCTGGATTTTTCTACACAATAGCGCCACAGATGTGTGGCTATGAGGTTTGGGTACCTATTATCTTGCTCTCCACCCACTTGACTTCCTACTAGCTCTCTTCTGCGCTAACAGGGATCTACGTATGATCAGCTACCTTCGGCCGGTCGTCACACTAACAAGCAGCAACTGTTTAACATCCTCAACGCGACGGGAGTTTGTTAACAGTGTTTATTTTGTTATCAGCTTTTGTTGCTTCGTAGGCAGTATGGATACGGATGATAAGTTCCCTCTTCATGCTGCTGCTCGGGAGGGCCGAGGTATGCTTAATGAATTATACAACTCCATGACTGGGATCACCACTAATCGGTAAATATAGTAACTGCTTTTGAAGGGCTTCTCAAGGTCAGCATTCCCTTTTATAATTGTATAGATCAGACATTGATGTCTTTGGACAGTCCGACCCAAAATTGTCGCAACGAAAGGATAATGATGGTCGATATCCAATACACTGGGCAGCTTCTTCTAACAACTTGGATATCGTCCAGTTGTTAGCTAACCAACGCAGTTTCGATGCTGATGTCCAAGTGAGTAACGACTTCTCGTTGAAAGTCTTCTCCCACCCCCAGGAAAATAACCGACAAATTCTAGGATGAAAGCGGGTGGTCTCCTTTGATGATCTCAGCCAGTGTTCCAGAGGGTGAAGCTGTTGTCAAACTTATCATGTCCAAAGACGCGGACGTGAACCTCAAGAGTAAGTCTCGCCTTCCGTCTATCAACTCAAATATACTCACCGGACCTTGAAGACTCTGCTGGACAGGTAACGCTTCAATCACGAAATCTAAATTGAGAGCCATCTAAACTCACCATATAGACTGCCCTTCACTTTGTCGCCTCCAAGAAGAATCTTGATATTGCCCGTGTTCTTATCGACAACGGCGCGTCGACCCGAGTACGCGATCGCAGGGGCCAGTATCCCATACATCGCGCTGCTGCTGTCGGTTCCGTGCCAATGGTGACTCTACTTCTCAAGAATAGAAGTCCGCTAAACCTTGCTGATAATGAGGGATTCACTCCCCTTCACCACGCAATTGCAGAGGGACACGGTAAAAAGACTCTCTTTGCCACCGGCGTCAAAAAGCCACTAACCTCTGTTCTCCAGGAGACACTGCTGTTGCTCTCCTCAAAGAAGGCGCTGATTTCACCCTAAAGAACAGCGCGGATGAGCTAGCACTTGATCTGGCACCAGATAAAGAAGTATGTATATCTCTACAACACAACAAACACGGAGTTCTCGGCTCTATTCTCTTCGCACCACACTATAAACTCCCACCTAACTCTGTCTCTTTGTCAACAGGTACGCCGATATGTCTTACAAGGTGCAGAGCGTGAGGGTATCGAGTTGCCAGGGTAGCTAGGAATACATGCTGGAAGAAAGTGAAAAAAGGTGCTACACATCACGACTTTTCCCGGTTTTAAGATGCGAACACGAGAAAGCAACGAAAACAAGGCAGAAGATAACGAAGTAAAATAGAAAAATATTCTCCCCTTTTCTTACTTCATCACGGTCCGTTCCACCAACTCGCGATACATGTCCTTGACGTCCTGAACGTCAGCCTTGAGCTCCTCAACGAGCTCGCTCTTCTCACCCAACATCTCTAATGTTGTCTGGTATCGCGAGTTGATGTTCTCTACTTCCGCTTCTAACTCTGTTACCCGCGCTGAAGCAACTTTTTGTGTTTCCAGCTCTGTCATCAGGTTCACAATATCAGATCGCGCCTCGTCTCGCTGGCTGCATACACGAGCCATCTCTTCTTTGGCAGCCACCTTCTCGGCTTCCAGTCGTCGAATTGCCGCGCTCATTCTCTCGACGAGTTGAACGGAAGGACCAGCCCCGACTGTTGATACCGAAATCATGTCTTGCGCAACGTTGCGGGGAGACGAAGGGTCACCGTCATCTAGACCATCATCACGATCTAGTGGCGGTGATACGGCGCGTGGTGACTCAGTAGGTGGTTCAAAGGGCGAGAAAGGGGGTGGAGGAGGTATCGCATGACCGGCCGTGGACAAAGCACTAGGGCGAGGAGGTTGACTGGACATTCTTCGTCCAAAGAAGAAGCCATCGCCGGCGCTTTCGGTTTGGCTTCCCGGTGTGGGTACTCGACGAGGCTGTCTTGCTGGTACAGGAAGCCCGATGAAGTCCGAGCTAAAGGTCCGGGCAACAGAGAGCAATGGGGAATCGGGTCGGCTCTGAGACCGGGGTGTGCTTATAGCAATATCGTCTGCCCATTGCCTTCGTTCGGCCTCGGCCGAAACCTCCCTGCTCGCCGCTCGCTGTTGCTTCTCGAGCTCGTTGCGTGCCTGTTCAAGGGCCGTCTCCACGCTCTTGTGTTGGACTCTGAGGGCAGCAAGCTCTTCACGACATGTCTCGAGTTCTTGCCGAGCGACTGTGAGAGCTGGACTGACGTCCTGAAGCTCATCCTCGAGTCGCTTATAACGAGTTGCCTGTTGAAGGTGTCAGCCATCTTCCCCCATTTTTACTGTCGAGAATATATAATTTACCGCATCACGAGCTTTCTTCCGCATTTCTGACTCTCGCCGTTGTGCCTCGTCCCTCTCCTTTTCAAGGCTGGCAGCCTTGGTCAGGAGTGAGGTCTCTATACCTTGCCAGTTCTCGCTGGCCGATGCATACTGCGATTGGAGGGTTTCGATATGTCGTATCAACTTGATGTCACCACCAGATCCTGCAGAGGCCTCCTCGGCCGTCGCCCTCATTGCCTCGAGTTTGCCCTCAGTCGCTCTCAGCTCAAGTTTCAGCTCTTCTTCAATATTCCGACCACGTTCTAATGCTCGGTCTAACTTCTCTTGCCACTCAACCTCAGTCAGGCGCAATTTCTCAATCAATGCCTCCTTTTCTGACCGTAGTGATGCGATAGAACGGTCAAGTTCCTGCTGTTTGTTCTTCTCAACATCTAGCGCCTTTTTCAATGCCTCAGCGTGGGCGGCTTGTATTTGCTCAGCCTTGGCTTTAGATTCTTGCTCCAGACGTCGATAGGCCTCCTCCATGACAGCTTTGTCTTTCTTCAGGGCGTCGATTTCCTTCTGAAGCGTAGCGCTCGCTTTTCGCACTTCCTCATTTCTCTTCTCTTGCTCTTCCTTGTTGTTGATTCGACTACGTAAGGATTCCACCTCGGCTAGAGCTTTTTCTTTACCTTTTTTGAGTTCATTGGCCTGTTTCTCGTTGTCTATAATCTGGGTGCGCAGCTTGCGAACCGTTGCTCGGAACTTTTGCTCTGAAGTTGAAAGCTTTCGTCCTTCCTCCATTAGCAGCGCGATCTTCTCATCCTTTTCGGCCAATTTGCGGTCTACACTACCCGCTTCAGCAGAACCTGCAGTCTGCCTAGCTGCATCCGCGGCATTTTTAGATAGGAACTGCAGTTTAGCTTGTAGTGAGTCGATTTGCTCAATGTAGTCTTGAATCTCCTCTGAACGAGGCGCGTGAGCTTGAGTGGCGTCCTGGTCTTTCTGTGACTCTTCAACTGGAGCATCTAGGATCTGTGGTGCCTCTACAGGATGCCTGGTATCTGGTATTGGACTATTCGATTTTTGCGGGATGCCGGATTCGTCCGTAACTTGTTCTGGTGCACTTCGAGGTTCGGCCTCAGAAGGCGGCTCAACGATAATCGGGGTAGGGAAATCATGCTTGAAGTTTTGTTCACTAATCTCCCTGCTATCGCTTCCCTCAGATGTCGCTGGTTGTTCAGCTGAGGATCGGGAAGCTGGGCTGTCAGAAGATGTTGGCTTGTCCACTTGGTTGGCAGGTTCAGTTGGCTTGATTTCCGACACTTCGATGCTTTGTCTCATCACTACGGGCTCAGTGCTAGCAGGGCGCTCCTTGTCAACCGAACTACGGGAAGTATCGATGGAGCTGCGAGGAGAAGATTGTGAGGTTCGCGAGGCCATAGCCTTGGCCAACCTGGCTTGTAGACGATCATTGGCACGGTTAGGCTTCGGGGCGACAGCTATAAAGAACAAGAAGTCAGCATGCGACAGTTCTACCCGTACCAGAACACGGCCGAGGAGAAAAGAGAGGCATACCAGATGCAGTCGGTTTGGGGCTTGGTGATGGCGAGGGCGCGGGCGCGGGCGCCGCCTTCATTCCCTGCTGCTGCTCATATCCTTGTGCTGCCTGTTGGTCTTCGTCAAGTAAGTTGTCGAGACGATTCTCGACGCCTTCGAAGGCCGAAGAGAGGAACGCTCCCCATCGCGACCCTTTGCCCGGCGCAGTCATGGTCGAATGACGAGAGCGCCCGAGGTGTTGGGTCACAGCTCGTCGTTGTCGGTCGTCAACTGATTGACGTGATCGCCGGTGGTCTCCTCATCGATGTGCTGCAGAAGAAGTAGATGCAGCGCTTGGGGGGCGGCGCTTGAGTTGACCAGGTTGCACTGCAGCTGCAATGTACTAAGGTAGGTGTGTAAGGTAGTCGTAGTTCGGTGGTGGTGGTTTGCAGGGGAACGTTGGCTTGAAGGTTGAGGTGTCGTCAGCGCAACTTGGGAGTGGCATGTACTAAGGTTAGTTAGTGGGTGGTAAGTGGAGTGAGACATGGACCTCGAGGCCAGGGAGGATACTCCAGGATGATTGGGACAAGGGACAGGCTATCTTGGAATTACCTCTCTCATTGCGTGAAGAAGTCATCCAAGGATTCAATTTAATTATCATGTGAATTGGATTGAATTAGGTAACCCCAACTCGTGTACTTCCACAAGTTAGAAGTGGTGTTAGTATAGCCAGGAAGATGGCCAAAATTGACAAACAAAGTGGAAAATGCCCTTTGCCTTGGGGTAGTGGACAGTAATTAATGTGCTTGTTAGAACCGACACAAAGAAACCTCCAACAATCTAGGTTAAATGGCCATGCATCGAAATATTCGGCTTTGATAACGAGCAAATTTCAAACAAAAAAAATCATTTATTGAGTTTACATCGTGCCTTGCGGGTACATGTAGGATAACAGTTCGCTATATCCAGCATACCTATACAGTCCAAGTACATACTTATCCAGACTTCAAATACCGTACCAGTCAAGATCAACATCCAATGCTAGAATATCCTCAAAGCACCAATCCCAGATATGCCATGAGTTGATAATGCCAAGCCAAACCTAAACACCGACCATATCTATGTTGGTGTCATGTTGACATAGAACGTGGTTACCAAAAACAAGAGCACCACAACGAAATGCATGAAGTAGTGACAAACATTCAAATAGCATTGGCAAACACGCTCGCTTGAAATAGACTCTCATGTATCGTTCGTTCGTTCGCTCATCCATCATCCGATCACTCCTCACCCAGCGATCTTCTTCCACCAACTTGTGCGAGGTGTTGTTGCTGCCTCCATAAAGGTTGACGCTCGACGGCTGTGATGTCGCTCGTCGCTACCTTCCGAGCGCCTATCTCGGTGACGTTCTCTATCTCGACCACCGCGCTCACGATCGTCTCGCCTTGCTCGTCGCCTTCGCCGATCTTCGGTCTCTTCTGTGGGCTCTTCCTCGTATTTCGATCGATGAGCTCGACGAGCTTCACGTCTCGCCATCTCGTCCTCCGTCTGTCCACCATTTGCTTCACCCCCGTCACCGAGGTCAGGAGGAGGGGGTGCGTCAGAGTGTTCCTTGACCCATGATGAAGTCCCAGAATGAGGCCAAGCTGGAGCCTGCGGTCTCTCTTCGCGACGATGGGATCTCCGCTGGTTATATTCGTCTGCAGATTGCTGACTTCGTCGCTGACGACCTTCCTCCTCTTCTGCACCTCGAGCAGCCCGCTTTGTGTCGCGCCGACGGCGTTCGCGTTTGGCAGCTCGACGAGCCTCTTCATCTTCGATTTGTTCTGCAGCAGCGACTGCTTCCTGTTCTCTACGTAAGCGCCTACGTTCGGCTCTTTGTGCCTCCTTTTCCTCTTGCAGTCGTTGTTGTTCTTCTTGCGCTTGTCGCTCCTCCTGGGCTCGTCGTGCATCTTCATCACGCTGTCGTCTGCGTTCAGCACGGCGGGCCTCTTTGTCTTGCCTTGTAGAATCGGCTTCTTCCTCGCGCTGTCGACGTCGTTCACGGCGTATCTCATCTCGAGCTCGACGCGCTGCTTCCTCAGGATCAGGACCGCTTTCAGCTGCCCTCTTGGCTCTGCGTGCAGCTCTCCTTGCTTCCCGGTCAGCATCTACTAATACTGCATCACCATCCATTTTGGCGCTGCGCAAGGCTTCGTCATCAGTTGTCGCATAGGTGCTGCGACGTCGCAGAGGGTCAGGTCGTTCAGTCTTCGGCGTTCGCAAACCACTGAAGAGGCCAGCGAAACCTGAGGACTTCTTGGAACTTCGTGGAGGTGCGTCAAAAGGAACGTCAGGCTCCACCATCACGGGCTCTTCATCCCTCGATCTCTTGGCTCGCCGACGACGTTCGGTATCGACCACGGCGACTTCTTCCTCTTCGCGAGATCGTGGTTTGTGAGACCGTCGGCGCTCGCGTCTATCGGGCGCGAGTTCAGGATCTATCATAACCAAATCATCGTCCTCATGCGACCGTGGTTTATTTGAACGACGACGTTCATATTTATCAGGCACAGGAGCAGCGCCAGACATCATTGCATCTTCATCTTCGCGTGATCGAGGTTTACGCGACTTGCGGCGATTGCTTAATTCATCCTCGCCCATGAGCACATCTTCAGGAGGAGGCGATACAAGTCCGCGAGCATTGGTAGAGTGGCGACGTTTGCTGCTGATGCCGTCTTTCTTCTCGCGCATGGTAGCGGAACGAGTGAGTGGTGGTTTACTAAACAAAGCAGTGCCACGAGATCGTGATGGAGTCTTCTCGACTTTGTCGGACGAGGAACCCTTGGACGACGTCTTTTCCTCTCGCCGTCTATGTCTAGTTGACTTCTCTTGAGGCTCATCCCTCTCTTCATGTGGTGTCGCGGCCCACCGACCAAATGAAGTTCCTTCGCGATGAATTTTGGGCCTTCGAGACTGCTTCGACTCAGGTGGTGGCGTCAACGGAGGATCTGGAACTGGAGGAGGCGGAGGAGCATCGCGACGGGATTTGCTCTTCCTACTCTTCCTTTCTTTCTTTGGCGATAAGTCGATGACCTCGACGATCTCATCATCTGCAGGGGCTTCGGGGACTTGGTCCTTTGGCAGTACCTCAGCTTCCTTTTCTTCGTCTTCGCCGAAAATAGCTTCATTTTCGACGTCACTCGATTCTTTATTCGCAGTGTCTTCAGCGTCCGCTTCTTGATCCTCATCATTGTCCTCGGCTTTAATGTCCGACTCCTCTTCTTCAGGAGGGTTGCCGAATTCGACTACATCCGCTTCTTCCCCTTCTGCTGCTGCGGCAGCCTCTTCTTTGGCGGCTAGCTCTGCAGCACGCTGGGTAGCGTTCTCCTCTAGAACTCTGAGTCGTTCGGTATCCTTTCTGCCAAGCCTACCTTTCCTTGCTTTCTTGAACTGGAGGGAGTCAAGCTCCTCAAGTTCTTTCGTGACCACCTCACGAGCTGCGGCTTCTGTCGCCTCTTTAGCTGCTGCCTCCTCGGCTTCTCTCGCTGCTGCTGCTGCCTCCTCAGCATCAGCATCATCTCTCCCCTTGCCCACCTCGCCATTATCGATATCCTCGTCCTCTGCGTCTTTGTCCTCGTCGTCGTCCTTGTCTTCTTCTTCTCCTTCTTCTTCTTCTTCTTCTTCTTCTTCTTCTTCGTCGTCGTCGTCCTCCTGCTTCCTTTTCTTCAGCATCTTCAGCTCCAAGGTCTGCTTCAACGGCTGCTGCTTCCTTAGCGGCGCGTTCCTCGGCGCGTTTTGCTGCATTATCTTCTAAGATTCGAAGCCTCTCGGTGTCTTTTCTGCCCAGTCTGCCCTTTCTTGACTTCTTAGCTTGAAGGACCTCGAGCTCATCCTCCTCCTTAGCGATAGCTGCCTCCTCTGCTTCCCGAGCTGCTGCCTCCTCTGCTTCTTGGATCGCCAACTCTTCCTCGTCTGCGTCAGGCTCCTCCTCCCCCTCCCTCCCCCTCCCTCCTCCTCCTCTTCCTCCGCTTCCTCCTCCTCTTCCTCCTCCTCCTCCTCCTCCTCCTCCTCCTCACCTTCACCCTCATCGTCTTCCTCAGGTTGAT